>NW_020897811.1:224298-472275 GCF_003984885.1 Neopelma chrysocephalum | reverse complement strand
GAGATGAGATGAGATGAGATGAGATGAGATGAGATGAGATGAGATGATTACTGGGTTGCCTTCTGAGAGGTGACTGAAGAGAAGGTCCTCAATACCACCAGACACAACTATCTCCAGCCATCAGAACTTTGTATTCAGAGATGGCCCTCATTTGTTTTTTGTGGGGTTATTTTTCAAAGATTGTATAGTGACTGAGGCAGACAGGCTAAAACCATAGGCGAAGTAGGAAATGCAAACTGACCGTGCAAAGGCACTAAAGTCACAGAATCATAGAATGGTTTGAGTTGGAAGGAACCTTAAAGATCATCTCATTTCAACCCCCTGCCACGGGCAGGGACACCTTCCACTATCCCAGGTTGCTCAGAGCCCCATCCAACCTGGCCTTGGACACTCCCAGGGATGGGGCAGCCACAGCTTCTCTGGGCAACCTGTGCCAGGGCCTCCGGTAAAGAATTTCTTCCCAATATCCAACCTAACCCTGCTCTCTGTCAGTTTGAAGCCTTTCCCCCTCGTCTTGTTACTACAGTTCCTGATGAGGAGCCCCTCTCCAAGAAACTTACTGCATATCAGTGTTCTCAGGGTGTATCATCATCATCACGGCCGGGCTTCGTGAACGAAGATTTGGGAAGGGCTCTACCCACATTTGTTACAAGCACACTGGTGGCTAATGAGGCCAACACGAGATAGACAAGTCCAATTGCAAAAGGCACAGCAGAAAGACTCCTTAGGTGGTATATTCTGCAAGCCACGGTTCTTTCTGCGCTGTCTCAGGGTGTACAGAACATCATGGATGGACATGAAATTATAGGATTCATGACTGTGTGCCCAAGTAGGGCACTAGTCAAGCAATGTTTTCATGGGATCACAAAATGAAAGTCCTGCCAGGGCATCCCACTTCAGAGCGGATTATAAAGTGCATCAAATAGTGTTTATTCAGTCATAGCCAAAATAACATACTTTAATTTACAGAGTAACTCACAGCACCCCTATGGGATGACACACAAGTGGTGAAGATAGTAACTGCAGAAATTCATACTAGTTTACTGGGAGAGAAAAACTGAAGAGGGATTTTTTGCAAGGGCCTGGAACAACAGGACAAGGGGGAATGGCTTCAAACTGACAGAGAGGAGGTTTAGATTGGATATCAGGAAGAAATTCTTCCCTGTGAGGGTGGGGAGGCCCTGGCACAGGTTGCCCAGAGAAGCTGTGGCTGCCCCATCCCTGGAAGTGTCCAAGGCCAGGTTGGATGGGGCTCTGAGCAACCTGGTCTGGTGGAAGGTGTCCCTGCCCATGGCAGGGGGTTGGAACTGGATGATCTTTGAGGTCTCTTCAAACCATTCTATGATTCCAGGAAAGTGTTTTCAGTTGGTAAAACTGCTGCCACCTCAAGCCATAATTTGAATAAAACAACACAGGCCAGACATGACTTTAGCCTTTTGCTCTTTGGATAATATTACCAGCTCTCCCAGGCTTGAGTGTAAGGAGCTTAACTCTGCAGCATTACTGTGACTAATCTCATCACAGACGGCTGTGGCAGCCAGGCTCCCCTAAAACAGGCTATGGGGAGGATCCCAGGGAATAAGTGAAAGGCAGATGGGGAAGCCCTGCCATAAATCATAAAGAATATGAAATATCAAGAGCTCAACAGAAATCCCGGTTAAAAAAAATAAAAGTGTCTAGTCTTCAGACCTCTTTGGAACCAAAAATATCAAAATCCCTTTTCCGCTCTTTCATAGACTGAGGGAACGGAGATTTCTGTAAGAAGAATCCAGTGGGGGAATGAATGTATGTGGGACATTTGTTACTGGGCTTCCCATTAGTTTAAAATCCATTTTACACTTCAGAAGTGCTACATTAGTAATGGTAGCTTCATTCACCAAATGATGTGACTCCATCATCCTGAAAATTACTTCAGCCTGGACCTCAGGGCAGCAAAATTGCCTTATGAAGAGATTAATTAAAACAAGCCTTTTTTAAAAATTTTCTTTCACTAGGAAAAAAAAAGGAGAAGAAAAAAAAACCACCTGACTGGAAATAGTAGGATGATAAGATGGGAATTTTGCCTCAGATTGTGATGGAGACCCCAAAACCTAGGACATTTCAGATTTTCCAATGGTTTTTAAAATAGACCAACAAAGACATTTGTACCATAGCAAGAGCCAACAAGATAGACACTCTAACTTTTCTCAGCCTACAAGCTTCCAGAGTCATCCAAAATGTGCTGTTACCAGTGATTTTCATCCATGTGCCAGGAACTAACCTGCTAGGGTAGAATTTTCTTAGTAAAAAAAAGACAGTCTTATGGAAAACTTGGGTTTCTGGAGGTATGTAGGCACTGAAAAATGAAGGTCACAAAGGCTGGACAAAATCACATCTGCTCATTAAGTCACCTACAGGTAGGTGTGACCTTTGTGGGAACTGTTGCAAGACATGTCAGAAGGATAGGGACAGCTGGCTGGGAAGACATAAAAAAGCATGAGAAAGTAAATATTTATCCACCCTTATCTGTCCATCCATCCATTCACTGATCTTGTGCACACCCTGGCAAGACACGCTTCTAGCTTCCTTTCTTTCTCCCCTCACACATCAATCCAGGCAGTTACTGGACATGATAATTATATAAGCTCTTAAATCCCAATAAATACCAGCAAGCTGGCTACTCAAAGCCTTCCATGCCATCGACTTTCTAACAGAGTAATGATGATTAGACTGTATTGCATCTGACTACTTTTAGAGGTTTACTCTTTGATTAGACTTAGGGGAGGGAGCAAACACTGCCAAAAAATGGGAAGGAGATATTTCAGCTTGGGAAGAGATTTAGAAGTGATGTTTCCAAATTTGGCAGAATAAACACATAGAGATGCCTGTTGTTGGGGTCTGGTGTTCTTTCAAAAGCGGTAGTGACAGAGGGAAACAATGCCTCTGCTGCCCACGTGGGTTCTGGGACACCCAGTGCTGTAGAAACTTTCTTTATATCCTTGGTTAACCCATGTCCTGCAACATGAGCTCCATTTCTCACTCTGTGCTTGTCAAAAGGGCAAAAAGCTTGGCTTACTACTCACACCACGATTGTATTGCCCAGTATTGCCAGAGCAAGAGCCCAAGGTTTTCACTTCCAAGAGCAAAACCAGAACCAGGGTGGGGGGCAGTGAAAACAAAACCAGGAATGTAGCACCTCCCACCATCCGCCTGAATGTTGGCCAGACCAGTCTTCTATCAGTCTTAGACAGTCCTGGCCTGCCCCCTCCCTCCATCCCACCTGGTACAGGAAAATTGCACAGCTTTCTCCAAGTTTGTTGTCCAGCTTAGTTCACCATAACTTTTAGGAAACACAACTAGTTCCTCTTCTGTCTAAAACTTACAGAGATCAAGTGTTTCCCCAGTCCCTGGGTCTGTGAGGAAAATACCTTCTATATCTCAAATTTCTGATGATTCAGAATTTATTCCGTTTTTCCAGCGCGTCTCACAAAAGGCACCATTTAGTTTTGCTGCTTTAAGATCTCTCCATTCTGCAGCAGCAGCAGAGTAGGACCAGGGTGAGGAAGAAAACATGCAAGATCAGGGAATGTTTGGCAGTCCAAATGGCTGAAAGGGGAGGAACATGGTGAGTCAAGGAAAAAAATCCAGGTAGGGCTGATACAACTGCAAGTGAGAGGAGCATGGTCTGAGTGGGGAAAGGCTGCGGGGATCAGTAGCATTGCAGAGGCTGTAAAATCTTTAGAGGACTGAGGGTGAATAGAGTGAAGCAGGTGACTGAGAGGAGACCTCATTAATATGTATAAATATCTGAAGGGTGGGTGCCAAGAGGATGGACCAGACTCTGCTTGGTGGCAATAGAACAAGAGGCAACGGGCAGGAACTGATGCCCAGGAAGTTCCACCTGAACATGAGGACGAACTTCTTCCCTTTGCAGTGAGCGAGCACTGAACAGATTGCCCAGAGAGGGTGTGGAGTCTCCCTCACTGGGGATATTCCAGAGCTGTCTGGACACAACCCTGTGCCATGTGCTCTGGGATGACCCTGCTGGAGCAAGGGGGTGGGACCAGATGCCCCACTGTGGTCCCTCCCAGCCTGACCCGTCCTGTGATTCTGTCATTCATCAGATCCTTCTCCTGAATCCCATAAACGACTCTTGTGGAATCTGGATATCAACACATACATCAGTACCATGTTATTCACTACATTTTGGTTGCTGTTAGTGCTGTGAAACTCTGCAGACAGGAAATGGTGATCCATAAGAGATGTGTAAGGCCCAGCAGTGTGTGGCAGGAGCAGTGGAAGCACGTCAAGGCCGTGGCAACCTGTGCATTCTCCATGTCACAGGACTGGAGTGAGTTGCCAGTACCTTTTCCTCCTTATTTTCCATTGAAGTTTGTCCAGATGTTCACAAAGAGATGCCACACTCCTGGCCAGAATCAAGGCCCATGGAATGCCCAGGTGATTTTGCACCAGGACACAGCTTCTGAAGGGCAAAGATAAAAAATACCAGCAGTGTTTTGTTCTTCTTTCCCTGGTGCAAGTGCTGCAGTGGCTGTGGCAAAGGGTGAATACACACGTTCACAGACACCCACAGACTGACACATGCATTCATCAAACACTCACATAAAAATTTCAGGAGGCAGCTTTGTGATTGTTGAAGTCCACCCCAAGAAAAGGAGACTGAGTTCTACAAAATCAGGTTTGTGTTCCAAAATTTTCCCCAGTTCATCTGCAGTGGTTAGTGCTGTTGTAGCTCTTAACAGAAATTCAGGTTCTGGTTCTGTGTTACACTGAGGAGGGCACAAAAAGCGTTTATAGAGTTGTCTTGATTTTAGTAGGGTGTGCAGGACTTAGCCTCTAGAACAAAGTATAGGGTAGGGCTTTACAAAACAATAGGGTTGGTGTATAAAATGGCACACTTAGGAAATTATGTGGTAGCCAGGAATAAAGGCCAGCTTAATTCAATTCCCCTCTATGAGATGGCAATATCAGGTGCCTACAAATGCATATAATTGGGACAGTATGAAAGAGGTCAAAGATATATCAGCTGGAGAAGAAATCAGTTGAAATGGCCGGTCTCAATTCTTCCAGCAAAGTGCAATTCAAAGGCTTGACCACTGAGGAAGAAAAAAGGTAGATTTTTGATATTGAGGCTATTTTATATTCCTGACAGATCTACAGAAAGAATGGTTATGCTTCTACTGCTTTGAAATGTGATAAACTTTCCAGCCCCTGTTTATTTGTTGCTTATATGCCTACTCACTTCCACTGACACCCAATATATTTAGAAATAGATGGGGTTTATAAATTTCATCATTTCCCTCTGTGAAAAACTTCTAGAGCAGAACATGGCAGACATTTAGCAGCACCCAACATGGCTGTGCAGCGCTTCAGGGTATGAAGGACTGCAGATTACCATATCCAATTGCCATTGCAAGATGAAAGCTCAGATACTTAGGCTATAATTAACCACATTGAATGGGAGCGGTAAGCTAAGGTTAATGGTCCTACAACACTTGAGAAAAGTGTAATTGATCTCTTAGAGAGCATAAGTGATGAGGATATCGGTTTGTGTCACTGGGAAGGTAGTGCTGTCAACACCACAGTGTCCACTAACAGTGTACACAGAGCACCACTTCAGTACCAACCTAATGAAATGGATGTGCTTAATGCCACATTTTCCAGCACCTTACAAGCATGGACATAGACTGATTCCATTATCTCTTGTGTTCATCATAACCAGATGAACTGCTCAAACAGAGATTCATAAATCTCAAAATAATCCCTTTCCTCCACCTCCCAAGGTCAGGTAATGCTGCTCTCCCCATTTCATTAGATATGGCATTAAGCAAAGAAGCTGTGTGAGCTAAGCCTGAGTCAGAGCTGCACTGTGTTGCTTAAACCATAAACAGTTGGTGTGATGCTGCATCCAAGATGGTAAATAAAGCCTGAGTCGTAGAGAATAATGGTACACTGAGATGACAGAATCACAGAAGGGTTTGGGTTGGAAGGAACCTTATAGAGCATCCCATTCTACCCCCTACCATGGGCAGGGACACCTTCCACTATCCCAGGTTGCTCAGAGCCCCATCCAACCTGGCCTTGGACACTTCCAGGGATGGGGCAGCCACAGCTTCTCTGGGCAACCTGTGCCAGGGCCTCACCACCCTCACAGGGAAGAAGTTCTTCCTAATATCCAATCTAAACCTACTCTCTGTCAGTTTGAAGCCATTCCCCCTTGTCCTGTCACTCCAGGCCCTTGGAAATAGTCTCTCCTTCTATCTTGTGGGCTCCCTTCGGGTCCTGGAAGGCCACAATTAGGTCCCCCCAAAGCTTCTCTTCTCCAGGCTGAACAATCCCAACTCTTTCAGCCTTTCCTCACAGCAGAGCTGCTCCATCCCTCTGATCATCTTGATGCCTCCTCTGGACTCACTCCAACAGGTCCATGTCCTTGCTGTGCTGGGCCCCCAGAGCTGGAGGCAGAACTCAAGATGGGGTCTCCATGTTAAAGTGGACTTGCAGGCTTGCTCTAACTCTGTGATGGATTCCAGCATGGAAGAATCCATCTTTGAAAATATGAGGAAAATAACAATAAAAATTTTTGTATGATTGGATTCACCAGAGTTACCTTCCAGAACACTTCAGCATTTGGAGAAGAATTGTTCAACTAAAAATCTTTTCTTCCCAGCAAAACCAAACATAATACTATTAAGCAAAGGAAAAAAAATTGTGGAATATGGAAGTCTCTCCTGCTTCTTCACAGGAGAGAATTCACAGATTCATTTTAATTCACTATCTTGTCATACCAGTGGTATTTGTAATGGCATGTCCTTTCTTCATATAGATGTGTGCCTAAATTTCCACCTCAACAATTAGTTGTATTTCTAGTCGAGCTTTTCACTGTAGGACAGAAATAGATCTTATCTGTCTCCAAATGGATTGTTAGCAATGAGCGGATTAGAAAGAAAACAGATGTTGGGTTGGAAGAGATGTAGTTCTACTTGTATTTTTAATCAGATCTAGTTGTCCCCAAATTAAGAAACACTGTTCACTGCAAACAGCCAGGGTGAACCTACCCAGGGCTGAGTATGTCTCTAAGCTGCAGCTGGTGTAATTTTGACAAGGCTGCTGATTCTGCCTAAAGATAACCTCAAAATGGTTTTTTCTGCGTGTCTGCCTGGCACTGTCTCAACTCCCAGAAGCCATGAGTGGACAAATCAACTTCCAGAGCAGGACCAAAACTTGCAGTCTCTTCTTATGCCATGAACCTCACTGCAATCAACACCACAGATCAGCCAGACCCTGACAGGAAGGTAGCATTTCCAGCAAGCACAAGCTTTGATCTTTGCACATTGATGCACACAGGATCACTATTTATTACCTTAAAGGAGCCATTCATCAAGTGCACAGAACATACATTCCTGTTAAGAATAGCCTTCTCTCGACATTTTTCATCCTTTTGCCCTTGGATTTTGAGAAACTAAAAGGATGTGTCTTCTAGCAGGTAAACACTGGATTCTTGCAGCGTGGGTCCAACAGTGGACGCGTTTGCTCAGTTTTCCCTTGTTTCTCTGGTTTCGTGTACACACCTGAATACCTCTGTTAGGAAGGGGAATGTGAAAAAGCGATATTCTTCTGTTTTCTAACAAGGGAAATTTAATTCTGTGGCCAAATGAAGACAGTTGGATCACAGCCATTGTCTGCCCATGTTGTTGGAAATTCCTCTGAAGTCGTCAGTGTCATGCAGAGTAGTTTACAATGTGAAGAATGCACACAAAAGCTCTCACCCAGAGCACAGTGTGCTGCAGCTGGGTAAGATTTTAGCCCCCACACATGTGCCTTCTCCTTCCCTCTGCTGAGCTAAAGCACCAGGCATTAAAATGCTGAGCCAAAATGTAGCATTTCCTGCAGGGCTCTGGTTTAAAGGCATTTGAAATATGGCAGTGGAGAGAAAAACTCATGTTCTCTTAATGGCAAATAGAGAAGGGGAAAAAATATTTTCAAGTACACTGTATTGCTTGGGTTATCCAGTCAGCAGCAGAAACTTGTTAACAGAAGGACAAACAACAATAGGCACTGAATATTAGTAGCACTCCCAAATTCCAGAATACCAGCTATTCCTGAATATTTGTGGGTGGTGTTTTCATTTTTAAGCCTAAAAGAAAGCTTATGACCTTGTCCAATCTTGCCCACTAGTTCTTGCATTAAGCCTTTTGCATCTTGTCTTGTCCAGAACAACTTACATTAAATGGCAGCACAGGGACCAGGAAAGCTGCAGGTTATTATTTTGCCAATTTAGCAACAGTTGAACACAACTTTAATCCTGGGCTGGGAAATCCATTTAATATATTTTCCATTGTTTTCCCAACAGCACCTGAAATCTCACTAAGTCAGCATTTGCTTTTTTTACAGTTAATTTCTCTGCTACAAATATCTTTAACAACAGGCAGTCAAGCAGTGTAAGACCACATGTGGACAACACCAGTCTTTATAAAAACGAGCAGAACCCCCTTGTTTTCCATCAGTGGTGCAACCATGGCATGGCCCTACACATCTGAACAAGCCAGCACAAGGTACACACTGTCAGTGTTCACTGTATTAGTGTTCACCTTCTCTTCACCGTCCACTAGAAAGGGTAAAGTGGAATTTGCCATCCTCTGTGGGACAACTGCAACTCTGAACTTTCACACCTAGAGCTGACAGCTTGATACTAATGAGACAAATAATGGTTGAAGACAGGAAAAAATAAACTTTCAAAAATGAAACTGTAACTCTCCTGCATCAAAGCAAGCAGCCATCCAAGCTAGGCTTCTTTCTTGGTGTAGTCTGAGGTTGCTAGGGGCCAAAAATAAAATATCCAGACTATGCCTTTCTGCACCCCAACCCCCCAAACTCCCAGTACCTCACATGTATACAAAAGCAGTCTAAAAATCTCAGCAGCAGAGCCTCAACTAGGAGGTACTTGCCTAGCTCAGTAGCTGGACTTTTATTTAAAACAAATGAATAACCAGAACCTGGAGAGAGCTGCTACAATGCATCCCATGCATTGCTATCACCACAGGTGCATGGAACAAGCCTGGAAGTCCAAGCCTTTGCAGATGGCCACAGTTTCTAGTATTTAATCATGACAAAATTCACTTAGCCCTTGAGATCAGACAAGATCAAGCTTATGAAGTGTGGGAAGCTCCTCCAGTATTCACTCAGTGGCAATTTGCTGTAACTCCAGTAATGAGTTCCTCCCATGAGGCACTTGCACATCTGAAGTACTGCTTCCTGAGGCTGTCATGCCATTAATTTCCAGTGTTTATAGGCTAGTGGAGCTCGTGAATTTGCTGTGTGTAAAGGCTGTGAGATTCTAGTGCATCTACTGCAGTGCACAGCGTGTGTGTCAAGTCCCCAACACAACCTGCAGCTCCTCCTCAGAGGGATTTTGCATGAAGTTCAAGCAGCATTTAGGAAAAGAGGGAGAAGAGAATCGCAAAAAGGAATGAGAAGGTGAAGGACAGGGGAGAATATTGCACTGTACCCTTAGTATCCAAACCAAGGGCCTTCAAGAGAATCTTCAACATCTCCTGTTTTCTTTCTCGTAGATGTTGTTGTTCCGATTAACACACACCTGGTGCATTCGATACAAGACCTGCTGACCTGAACCCTTCCTTGAAATAATGATGGGAACCTTAAGTGCTGGGCAGCCCACAAATCTGGCTTTGCTCATGCAAAATTTTAGTTTTGGGGGTTTTTTTTTAGTTTCACTAAAACAGTGAAATCCAAAGTGGACAGCAGAACACCAGCTGTAGGCTGTGAGCTAAAGCCACAAACCTCTGCAGTCACTTGTAATCAGAATGACAGAAAACCCACTTTGAGATGCACTGGATGCATTCCCTGATCATACTTAGATTTTTTTTCTCTATGGAACTGTTAGTTCAAACACACATACTTGGAGAGCTTTTCCCTTGTGCCATCTTTTTCTGCTGCCCTCATGGATGCAGCACTCCAATACTACTGAATTTCCTATCAGGTTCTCCTTTTCATTTATTTCATGTATTATGCAAAGACAAAGGCTCTGAATGTTGTCTTTTTAGTAAGATTCTGAACCTTTTGTAGAGGACTTAAAAATAAAGTATGTCTGATCCTATTCATGCTAAAGCTGATGGGGTCCTGCTGACCAGAACCTGAATGGACTTTATCCCATAATATTGTGGTTGCAAATTACTATAATCCAAGTAGAATAAAGAAACCCTGAGGAAAAAGAAAGAAAATAATCAAATGCCTCAGTTTGCTGTGACACAGAATGGAAAATTATTTTAATATATTCTTTTAAAATGACCATTTGAAACACAACCTATACACACCCACGCTGATGTCCAAAACAACACTCTTCAGTTTGATAAGGAAGAATTACTTGCATTCCAGCCAAGCAAGGACTCCCACAACCCACAGACTGGCTGTTCTGATGTAGACCAGATCTGAAAATGTCTCAGGCTTGTGCATTCAGAAATTTTAATTATCATCTTCAATTCAAATGTTTCAAAACAGAGTATCCCTCTAGAGGAGGGTATACAAGTACTGTGAAGAAATTTGCTTTCAAATTATCTTTTAAGCAGAAAGCTAAACACTTTCTCATCAAAATTAGGGGTTTTTTTTAATTTGAATTTCCGAATTCCATCTAAGACAAATCAGATGGAGTATTTTTCTTATATTTTTCTTATATTCACCAAACAAATTTTCATTTGTTGAATGACATGAACCATTTCAATCTGAGTAACTCTGATAAAACTGATGCTATTTGTCAGTGCTGTAATGAAACATTTTGTTTCAGGTGGGAGCAATGTCTCTTTTCTTTTTCTTTTTTCCTTTTTCCATTTTCCATTTTAAATCAATTGTTAAGCCTGAGTAGATTTATTTTTTTTTCCTTTAAAGTTTTTTTAATCAACCAAGTAAACAAAGAATGTAGTACTCCATCCTCTCTTCTATGAGGAACTACAAAGTGATTTTGAGGTGTCAGCAATCTGCGTGGAAAACTATGGATTCTGACTAGAGGAGGGAAGATGCTGAAGACAAGACAGAAGGTTAAACAGTAGAGTAAGCAGCATGTCAGGAAATGCAGAGAAGAGTGTCATTTATTTTTATCCAGAAGCCTCTTCGCTTGACAGAACTGAAGAATCCCATTTTATGGGAGGTACCCATAGGACTTGCAGACTTAAAGTAGTCACATCTAAATTTTCAGCCTGAAAAAAAATCAGTATTTCCATTTAAGTGTGTGTGCTTGGTGGAGGGATGGCACCCAGGAGGATGGAACTCCAGGTGACCCTGCCTTGGCAGGGGGTTGGACCGGATGATCTCCACAGGTCCCTTCCAACCCTGAGGATTCTGTGATTCTGTGACAATAACTTAGGCTGTAGGATTTGGATCACAGCAGGAATTTATCATCAGAAAATTCCTCAGGAAGTCTAAGAAATCTCCAGGGAATATGTGATGACGTAATTGCTGTTTGATAGCTTTCTTATTGCTATTCCCTGTATTCCTCCCTTTGTGAATCACAGCTTTAGTTTTTGAAGGTCACACATTTTTCTTTAGAGCTGTCTTTTAAATAATTACCTTTTCTCCCTCATCAAAAAAAAATCAGTGATTTATACCTACATCTCACCTCATGCAGCTTTGACTTTTACAGCCTAGAATATTTGTGCCTTTTCATGAAGTTAAGGATGCAAATCATTTATCTGTTGATTTCTAATATTGCTGTAAGGCAGTGATTTTTTAATATATTGTTTTGTGGCACCAACCAGGCAAATGAGCCCCTGCCTAAACAGCCTACAATCCAAACAGGTAGAGGGGATGTTTTATGGGAAAATGAGATTTGCATCAATCATGCAGAACATCTGATACACACCTGGATGTTGGACACATCAGCCCGTGACTGACTTGGCTATTGGCACACAACCTCCATGGCAAAAGTGGGATTTGATCTTGGTTTTTCTTGCACATGTGATCACACAACAAAGAAGTGCCAATAGTAGGATCCTGCAGCTATTTTAAAATAACTTTCTAAATTAAAAAAATATATATATAAAAAATAGCCAGAGTGTTCCCTGAAAACTAGTCGGAAAGACAAAGAAGATTTTTTTAATACAATTTTAAAACAAAACAGGACTTTCCTGATAACTGAAGCTCTCCTTTTAGTCTCTGAATTGAAGTCCTCTGAGCCTCAGGAATGTCTGTTTTCCATGCAGATTGGACAAGGCACAAGTTTTATTTGCACCCTTTGATATCTTACACAGGCACCGTGCCAGACAAATGAAAGTAATTAGTCTCCTTTCTAGTCATGCTCACTTGGAGGCTGAGCTTAAGCACCCACCTACTCACCAGTCCTTGTCAGCATGTGATTCTTCACCTCTTTTCTCACCCTCCTTGCATCCTGCCACTTCCAACATTCCACAAAACCCTGCCTATGTGTCTGCTGCCTCTCCTTCGCCCAAGAAAGCTCAGCACTGCAAGCCTCGATAAGTGGATTTAACCTTCAACATGAATATCAAGTCTCAAATGATTCAGGCACTCAGCTAAGCTTTGCAAGATAAGGGGCTAATTAATTTAATTGCCCAACAAAAAGAGGGAACTCCTACTCAGGTTTGCCTGAAATTGTGTGCCCAATTATTTATTTATTTGCCATTTTAGTTTGAAACCAGAGGGTAATGGAAATGTGAACAATAGTTCCTCTTCCTCCCTTTAAATTTTGATTTGTCAGGTCAAATTTCAGCCTCTCTTTTACTGCATGTGGGAGGAAAAAAAAAAGCCCAAAACACTTTTCTATGTTTCAGGCAGAATCTCAAAGACTCTAATTTAAACTAGAAGCAATACAATTAAACAGCAATTAATACATGTTATCTTTTATCACGAAAGCTTTGCAATGAATGTGATAGTTAACAAATTGTTCTGTAGAAAAGTGTTCTGAAATTGGGTGGATTCAGCTCACCAGAGTGCAGACATGTTTAATAGTGAGATATTTAATAGGATTCTGATAACCAGGATGATTTAGAACATACCTGATTCTAAGTGGAGCAGTTTGATTAATTTATGTAATATCTGCTCAAATGGCTAAGCTTAAAAAATTGCATAATAAGCATTTCACTAAGTCAAGCCTCAAATCTAAACCTGTTTCTCAGAAGAAATGCTTCTAATCTTTTCCTCCAGGAGTTTATTCAGGCTTTTTCCAAAATCTGTGTGTTGGAATAAATGTTGTCAGTACTTTTAAACCTGTAAAATTCTCTGTTGGCCAGCAGTTATCCAAAAGTACACGGAAGTAAAAATTTAATTCTTTCTTCAGAATACTTTTTTTCAGCTTTATTTTATGCCAGTCCTCATGGTACTGAAGAACATTTTTAATGTACAAATTCCTTTTATCATAAAATTCAGTGTGGAAATGGTCCAGCACTCATTCATGCTTCTGTCCTGGAGCAGTGAAGAACCATACTTAATAACACATTTGTTATCCATCTAATAATTGAGTTTCTGCAGCATCTTCTGAGCTAATAACACCCATAGCAGCAGTGAAAAAGTCAAGTCAATCATTCCAAATTTGTAGATTCATTGCAATCTCATCAGCTGTTTTCTTATCCAAAATTTAATGCATGAGAAATGTGCCCACCCTCAAGACTCATTTGAGGAATTTTAAAGTTTTCAATGATCAGAGAATGATAGAATGGTTTGGGTTGGAAGGGACCATCAACGTCATCCAGTTCCAACCCCCTGCCATGGGCAGGGACACCTTCTACCAGACCAGGTTGCTCAGAGCCCCATCCAACCTGGCCTTGGACACTTCCAGGGATGGGGCAGCCACAGCTTCTCTGGGCAACCTGTGCCAGGGCCTCACCACCCTCACAGGGAAGAAGTTCTTCCTAATATCCAATCTAAACCTACTCTCTGTCAGTTTTAAGCCATTCCCCCTCCTCCTGTCACTCCAGGCCCTTGGAAATAGTTTCTCTCCATCTACCTTGTGGGCTCCCTTCAGGTCCTGGAAGGCCACAATTAGGTCCCCCCAAAGCTTCTCTTCTCCAGGCTGAACAATCCCAACTCTCTCAGCCTTTCCTCACAGCAGAGCTGCTCCATCCCTCTGATCACCTTGGTCCCTCCTCTGGACTCGCTCCAACAGCTCCATGTCCTTGCTGTGCTGGGACCCCGGAGCTGGAGGCAGCTCTGCAGGGGAGTCTCACGTGGGTGGAGTAGAGGGGCAGAATTCCCCCCTCAAAGCGTAGAGGATGAAAGAGAAAAGCAACCCCGCAGACACGGCTCCTTGTGAGCTGCTTTTCCCCAGTACAGGGATCTGTGGTCTCCCCCTCTCTCAAAAGTGTCCAAACACTGTCCTGGGATGGGAAAGAGGAGACTGGACACACTCCCATGGACTTTGTTTCTCTGGGAGAAGGAGTAGCAATTAAGATTCTAAGTGGCAATTTGGAACAAGGCTCTGCAGTGGGATACAGGACAGGGATAAGTTAGTCATGAGCACAGATGAGGAGTAATCCTGCATTAGTCACACCACAGATAATAAGAACTGGAAAATGATGACATGTGAGTCTCGTGTTAAACCCACTTATGCTTAATTCTCTGTGCTGAATATAAATTGTTCTGAAGAACAACGCATTCCTACAGAACAATTCCTCACATAATGCCACTAACATCTCTGTCACCTTGATTTAGGCCATTTAAATGTCAGTAAGACAAGTTAACACTGCCTAAGGGCAGCTTTGTCCTATGCACCAGAAATCCTGTTCCATCATATTCTATTTTTCTGCAGCGCCTCATGAAAAGATCCAACTTTCGCACGCAGGGATAGATTTCCAGTGGGGGACACAGGAGCCAGGGATGGTGATCCCCCCTTCCCTCCCCAGTACTCCTAACCAATGTGGTTTGTAATATAAAGAATTAAGATCTAACGTGACTTTGTGCATCTCTGCCTCTGCCACCACCCTGCCCCTGCTGTAGCCAGCCTGCCATGTGCAACTGCTTCCCTTCTATTAATTCCAGCCCTGAATGCCTTGAATCTCCAGGGGTCTGTTTATATGTCCAAAAAAAAAACAACTGAAAAGCCATGGATGGTGAGGAAGCACAAGCCAAGTCTCCCATAAGAATGCAAGGTGCCCATCTGCCCTGCAACAGCTCTGAATGCCGAAAGATCCACGATTTCTACCATCAGACAGGTTTATTAGTAAATGGAAATACAGAATCAATGGAAGTCACAGAATCAATTAGGTTGGAAACATCTCTAAGATCATCAAGTCCACCCTTTGACCAGTCAAACTTTGACCATGCCAGTCTGGCAAGATTTGTCACGGAGAAACTGCATTTTGAAGGGCAGAATATTCCTGGGGGAAGGGGGAATTGGTGTGTTGATTTCTGAGGATGCGAGTTCAAGGAAAAAAAAAAAAGCTGTAATGAATTTTCTCTTGGCAAAAGTGGGTGTAGAACCTGACAGTACTGAAACCTCAGAGGTAAAGTTTTAAAATGTTAGCAGGTTATTAGCAGCATTAAAAATGTGCAGAAAGCTTCACTGTTGAATTACTGCAGTGCTGCCCTCCCAGCTACTTGCAGCCTATTCGAGGAGAGGCTCTGAACCACCTGCCACACGGTTTTCTCACCTGCAGCCATAGGATTGCATGGTCCAGACAGCACTGAGCATGTACCTTCCACTTGCTGAGGTTATGAGTTTGTCTCACCTGCTGGAGAATTTCAAAGCAGCTGCTCAAAGACACCTTTGAAGTTCAAAGCTCCAAGGAGAGTTAAAACACATTTTATGAACAAACTACCTTTGGGTCCTGGGAGAGCTGTACCTACTTCTGCAGCTTTCTCTGAAGGTAACGTGTAGCCTGAGACTCACAGAGAATACACTTTACCCAGTCTTCTGGAGACTGAACTTTTGAAGCACTGCTACAGCATTTTTTCCTAATGGCTTTGTGTATTTGTCCTTGAAGGGGAACGAGAGCTTTGTGGCTGAGGAGGAGAGAAAAATGTTCTCTGGAGATGCTGTTTCTGGAGGTTGCTTTTAGAAAGCCTGGAGTCTGCTCCCACTAAAATCAGCAAGAAAGTTATCACTGGCATCAGTGGGAACAAGACTACGTGCAGCAGTTTTACATTTAGGCTGGATTAGGAAGCCTTTTGTTCTGGTCTCCGGTTTGCATGTCTTGTTTACACAAGGCAGTTAATGCCAATAAAAGGACTAACCACTATTAACAAACAGCTGTAACAGATAACTCGGTAAGCATGGGGTGGATTGTGTTACAGGAGGGAAGGGGATATTTGTAGCTTCATGTTATATTAGGATGCTGTTTTCCCATAAGGGGAGCAAATTCTCCAGAGGTTAAATCGAAGCAGGGTTCTAATTCATTTGTACTGAATCACTTCTTCTGCCCTCACCCCAGAGGACCCTCTCTCTGGGAACAAAGCAGCCTGAAGAGACTCATCTCCTACCACGGATGCCTGGATTGTGAATACAGGAGGTTTCAAAGGCATTTCCCTACAGCAGAGAGCTGATAAAACTTCTGTCTCTCGGCTTTTGTTCAGTCTCATGGAGGTAAAACTTCAGTGACTGACACTTCAGCATCCACCCCTTCCCTGCAACCCTCTTACTCCATGTGCCATCTTTCCTTTGCACACCCTGGATTTCTCTTTGGGTCCTTTCTCTGAGTCCCAGACTCTTCATTGGGCCACAGAAATGTTCAGCTCTACACACTGTCTGCACCCTTGTCTGCTCTGTTCTCTCTCAATCTGTTCTCAAACCCAGCCTTTTCTTTCCATTTTCCAGTGTCTTTATTTACCCAAATTCACCTCCCTCCACATCCCACCCTGCTACAGCCCCTCTTTTACTGTCCCTTTATGTTTTCATCAGGTTGGCTTGCATTCTTAGTATCCCTTCCTTCCTCCCCCTCAGGGTTAAACTCAGTATACCCTGTATCCCCTTGTGCCATGACCTTTTAACTTACCCACACCAATATCCTGATCTGGCATCCAACAGGTCCCCCCACTGCCATCTCCAGGCATGTCAAGCATTAGGTTGTGCAAAGCATCCCCACGAAGGCCTTGAATCTCCAAGGCAATGCTGTAGGAACCCAGTTCTCTCCAACAGCATGTCTGGCACCTCAGGGGTCCGGGCTCAGGGAAAATCTACCACCAGCAAGGTCAGGTCAATCTGGTTTGCTCCCATAAAGATTTGTGGCTCAAAGCTGGATTACAGGGCATCCCCACCCTCAGGGAAGCACATTCCAGCTTTTCAATCAACCCATGCAAAGGGTAGCTCTGCTTTTCTTTTGCCGTGTCTGCTTGGTGTCAATGGGGTCCCCTCGATTTGCAGGGTTATTTGTGATCAATGAAGTTTGCAAATCAGGCCAGTTATTTCCTTCCTGAACCTCATAAGAGTAAGCTGGCAATACTGTGCTTCCATGGCATTCCTCCTTTCTCCCTGTGCCTCCCTTGACTCCTGCCTCAGCTATCACCACATCCTAATTCATGCCCAAGCCCTAACAATCGTCACTCCCTCCACTCTCCTGGCCCCCGACACCAGGACAGCTGCCACCCTCCTTCTCATCTGCTCCTCCCCCAGTTCTGCTATTGCCTGCAGCAGTGCCAGTGCTGAGGCTGAGCAAACCCAATAAGAGCCACACTGCTTCTTGCTGCTTTGCTGCCTCTTGGATTTGGGGTCTTGTAGTGTGCTCCTGCCTCACTCCTGGGCTCCCTCATGGAAGGGAGTGGGGGGCTCCAGGCTGCACAGGCAGAAGGGGAACTCAAGCCTGTGCCATGGGATCTCTGGGCACCATGGTGAGGGAGGGTGGGTGCTGAGGAGTCCAAATGTGGATCCCTCTTAGGCATGGCCAAAGGATGGGTTGGAATGTGCCCTATGCTGCTGCCTAACACGTGGGTTTCATTTCCAGTCTTTTTCCAACAGAAAAGCTATAAAAGAGTTTAATTCTGTTTGCTAAAATATTTCTGTTCTTTTCTGTCATCCCACATGAAATTTCTTTCATTCTAAATGTACCTCTGTGCTACGAATGCATCTTTCACTAATATCTCCTCTCACTAATAACCCTCTTTCATTTCCCCACTTCCCCCTCTTCCTTCCAGCCCATTTACAAACCCTGTGGCCATGGCAGAACCCATGAATCTTTAAGTTTAGGCATGAGAGAGACACAGCTACAGTCTGACAGAAGCCAAAGTTGAAACAGAAGTTGTTCTTAGAGGTCAACAACTTTCATCTCTTCTCCTAAGTAGCTTTAATTAACTCGAAATGAGGAACTCTTTACAAGGACCTGGAGTGACAGGATAAGGAGGAACGGGTTCAAACTGACAGAGGGCAGGTTTAGATTGGATATTAGGGAGGAATTCTTCCCTGTGAGGGTGGGGAGGCCCTGGCACAGGTTGCCCAGAGAAGCTGTGGCTGCCCCATCCCTGGAAGTGTTGAAGGCCAGGTTGGGTGGGGCTCTGAGCAACCTGGGATAGTGGAAGGTGTCCCTGCCCATGTCAGGGGCTTGGAACTGGATGGTCTTTGAGGTCCCTTCTAACCCAAACCCTTCTATGATTCTATGAAGGGGTCAGGGAGGCAGCATCCTGCTTGTAAATGAGGTCATTACAGGCAACACTGGAAATTCAACCCAGTCACTGATAGAACTGGGCTGACTCCCATCTGTTTTGTTTCTCAGGATACACCCAGTCTGTGTTTAGTCGTTCCATCTGCAACCACAGCTCCAACTCTTAAGCCCTGCTGTCCTTCCAGGCACAGATATGAAATCCAGGAGACAAAAACTGGGATTCTCTCCCTGTGCTTTTCGCAATAAAGGATGAATTTCTGTTCCCTGCAGAAGGCTGGTTAGTCCATGTGCGCTGCTTGTTGTTCATTTAGCTGGAGTGCCAGGATGCAACAAGCCCAGTTTTGTGTCCTTTGTTCAGGTGCTTTCAGCAAGGGGCTTGCTGCTGGAAAATGTGGCCATGACAAAAAGAAACCTGTCATGGAGATGGTTCCATTCAATGAAAGCCCTGGGCAGACAGAGCTCTTGGATCCAGGAGGAAAACCCTGATAAAAAGAGGCACAAAAAAAGTCTGTTTTCCTTGACTAACCATGCACATAACAATGGTTTTATTTCCCAACACCTGGATTAGGCAGGGAACTTCAGCCTGAGTCTTCTGTTTCCCCTCTCCCCATCCAAAGGGATCTTTCTACCCCGGGGCAGGTCTTTCACAGTTTCCCCTGCTAGAGCGTATCTAACCTGCATAAATACTTAAACACTTGCTGAGAGAGGAGAGCATTTTGCAGGAGATTGATTTGACGGAACTGTTGCTCAGGCGTTCACACAGGATGTGGGAAACTGAGGTTCAGGTCCCTGCCTCAGTGAATATTTAATTATTGATGGAAAGTGGAGCAGCTGCAGGAGGAAGGAGTGAAAGACACTTACAAGGAGTTAATGCACTTACAGGGGATGTTGGAGAAGGCAGAGCAAGACCTCATCCCCATGTCTCTAACATTCCTGGTGACTGTCCCAGCCACTGCTGCCTCACTTGCTCTGGTACTTCAGGGGAAATCTTCAGAGCTTGATTCTGTGCCACTGCAAAGGTTTTGAAAGCTTAGTGTAGCAAATATGACTCCAGTTCTGGCATGCTTCAACTTTTCAGACCTCTGTTTTTCAGTGTTAACATTCTTTTAAGTTTCACACTTTAAAAGTATTTAAAACACAAAATAAAAGTTCTCTGTCTTCCCTGTGGCTGCCAAGGAATCAGTCTGAATAGTTTGCTGTATTTTAAGCCTGATTGGCAGGGCTTATTTATCTAGGCTCCTGAATACTTCTGTGGCTGAGAAAAAAATAATTAAAAAAAAAAATCAATGGGTTTTATATTTGGTTTGGACAGTGATAAGGCTTGAGGTCAGGCTTTCAGGAACAATTTCCGTAGACCAACACTCCCAAGCTGTGTCTTATAATGTCCTTAAGGATCACAAAAGGAGGTTGTAAAAATAAAATACCCCCTCTGAAGAAATATGAGTATATGTTCTCAGACCTCACCACAGAGGTGTGGGCTTATCACCTATAGGCACCACTCACAGAGTCCAGGAGCTCAGTATCCAACAAGAAGGCCACATTCAGGAGAAGGAGCAGAGGCAGGTGTGGGGCAGGTGGGATGAAGCTTTACATTTCATGGTATTTTTGGACTTCCATCCTAATCCTTTCGTTCTCCCTCAGTTTTAGTCACCCCCATTTTTATGCTTGCTGTTTGCATCAGGTCAGAGAACTCCTTCCCTTATAGTGTCTCATAATGTGAAATCCAAAAACTTCATCCTTATTTGATTTTATAGAGTCATCCCAGGTCCTTTTTGCTTGGTTGCTGTAGTTCTCAATGTGGAATTTAAGCACGTTAGATCTAAGTTTGCTGCTCACATACTCAATCTCCTCAAATATAGGTGTCTCTGGCTGCCTGACTTCAGTAAACACTGTTTTTCTTCAAAGCTTCTACCAGCTAAATGCCCTCAAACCATAAAATTCTCCTCAGAGCAAATAGATTGTACAAGCTCCCCCAGCTTTCAGAACCAACTTGGAGCTCACATTCATCTCTCTGATCCATCACCTCACCATTGTCTTTCTCCCTGAACTCTATTTTTACCCCCTTTCGTTTTATCTGCAGATCTCTCTGTCACCATCACCACAACAATACATCCATATCACTGCTTCCTCATCTTTCCAGTTGCTCAAATCCTCTTTAACTACCTGGTAAGGGCTGTAAAACCAAAGGTGCTGCATCAGGGACACTTGGCAGACAGGGCTAATTCTACGCTGAGGTTGGGAAAGGACATGAGCCAGGTATGGTACCCACACACTTCCCGTCTGATCCGTGACTGGAACAGCAGAGGAGCAGCTCTGTCTCAAAGTACCTTCCCAGCGCTAAAGAAGGGCCAAGATCAGATAAACAACTTGCTGTCCATTGAGAGGAGATGACTGCAAACTGGAGTTAGGACAGGTCAAGTCCATTCCTGGGCACTTGCAGGGCTCTCCTAGCACAGGCAGTCACATTCTGGCTCCCAGGAACACTTTCAGACACACACAGCTTTAATGCAGCAGACACAGCCTTGCTGTCAAATCCAGGAGGATAAAGGACCTCGTTTGTTATCTTGTCTCAGTTCAGAAAACCTCTAGCTTGTGGGGAAGGGTAAGATATGTCCTATTTTGCTGTTTTGTGAAAGGCCATTTAGAAATAAACATGTAGCAGAGGAGGTAAAATTTGTTGCACAATCCATCACCCTGACCTTTACAGGAAATAAAGCTCTGCCTCAGAGCTCATCAACAACAACTCATGGCTTGATTTACTGTTGGGGCTCCCTAATTTTATGCTAATGTAACTCTATTGATTTCTGTAGATTTGCAGTAGTATTACAGCAGAGTAACACAAAAATAAACACAGCACTCAGTTTGATGAAGACAGAAAGCTTGCCTGTGTTTTCCAATTTTATCAGCTGGCCTAATAAAAGCTACTATTTCTCCATAGAGTCCTCAATGCAATCAGTTTAAGCATGGTGCTGGTTTAAAAAAAAATGCTAAATTACTGTCTCCTACTGATAGCTGAATCTAAATGTATTTGTGAATTACTGCCAGTAGGTATTTCAAGAGAAAAAAAAAATAAGAAGAAATTAAAATCAATTCAGCAAACCAGTTCAGCAAATCCCCCTAAGCAGCATAAATGAAGGAAGATTTGTAAATGCCCAGTCCGACGCTCAGCATATCTGTCACCAGAGCATCACAGGGATGCTCCACGTGAAAATGTTTGGCTGTATTTTTCCAGTTGATTTGTAACTACCTTGGAGAACAGTGCAAGTTGACTGCAATTCTTATACTGCCACTTATTTCTCTATTTGTTGAGGTTTTCTGTCTCTGTTGCGAACACAAATGTTCTCCTTTGGGTTGCTCCTTCTGTGACTTCTGGTACATGCTGCAGAAAGAAAAGCATTAATCCCTCATAGTGGGATTATATATATATATGTATAATATATAATATAAATATATATTCTGGCTTATTGTAGAACTGCTTAAAACACATTAGAGTGAAAGAAAGGCTGTGTAGCAAACAGACACAGGACAACTTAGAGTGAAAAGATGCAATAATGACACCTTTGCAAAGCCAAGTTTAGTGTGAAGCAGACAAAGACATACACATTATTTTGACAATATGACTGAGAATAAGAAGCACAAAGATTCTTCTTGATGGGGAAAAAATAAAGCCATGGGATGTCCTCTGCTGGAAGAGTGTATTCATTCAATTTCTGGCAGTGCATTCTCAGTAGGATAAAGAAATGGGTCTCGTTTTTTGACAGGACAAGCCACAGGGATGAGTAGCATAAATGTGTAATTCCAAAGGGAAGAGGATACTAGCTGGTGTCCTGGAACACAAGCAGAAAAATTTCCAGCAGGCATCATTGGCAAGGGGGCACACTGGAATTATGCTACTTACTTAATATCCTCTCTAATTCTGACAAAATATGTAGATATCCGTTTCCCAAAGGAATGGGAATTGTCCTGATTCCTGCAGCTTGCACTGCTGTCTGACTCTCAAATGGAAGGAAAACACATCTAGCTTGTTCTTTGGACCTTATGTTTTCTCCAGAAGCCCACTTGAGTCTGAACATCTGGCATCTGAGACCTGCATGGATTCATTTCCCCCACAAGGTCCTGTGTAGACCTTCTTTCAGGATGATGCCTATCCAAACAAAGCCATGAATTCAACCACCAGCACTTTCCCCACTCCGTGGCATTACCCCTAATGCAAATTAGAAATGAAAGTTGTGCGTTTTTTTCAAAGCAAGCTTCTGGATTTTGGCAGACCTGGATTACGACTGGGGCAAAATGATTCCCTGCAGACCTGAAGAGGAGCTAATTTAATACTCTGGAGCTAGAATAATAGTACTACTAAATTACTAGGGAATATTAGGTAATCAGCAATGCCATTTCCATGCAAGCTCAGAAGACCAAACAGGAAAATGATCTAGAGCTACTGAATTTCTCTGACCAAGGCCAGAATTTGAGACTCCAACAGGAGGACGTTAGTGCAGGGTGGTGAGGGATGGAACTGCAGTACCAGAAGCTGTTTGAACTCAGCTCATACACTCACAGCAGCTCTGAATTACAGGTTAGTTGGTGGTCATAAAGTGGATCAAGAACATTCATTCATTATTGAGGAAAAAAGGAATGTTTTCTTAACCCTGCATCCATCACCTCCTGCTCTACCAGCAGGCAAGACTGGTGGGGTACAGGGAACTCCCAGAAGCAGGGTAGAATTCAGGGAACAACACAGGAGAAGAGCTTTATTGAGGTTCCCATCCTAACTCCCAGACACCCTTAGGACCTGTTGCAAAGGACTTTGTCTCTTGCCTTTCACCTGAGGAGTTCAGGTGCTGCCTGTGGAATATTTAGTCCCACACGTGGGTTAGTCCTCTAATATTCATACACACCCCTGGTGCACTTCCAAAGGTTTTTTGGTCTGGCAGATCATGAAGAGGAAGCAAATACCACACACGGGCTGGCTTCCCATTGCAAGCACTAGCAGCAGAGAGCATCACACTCTCAGACCACAACAGCAGAGTGTGGCCAGTCCCAGGAAGACAAACACGATCCCCTCAGCCAATCTGGGCCCACTGCTTGCCACTCTCCTGGGCGTAGCTCCAGCGTTATCAGGGAATATTATCACTTATATCAGCCCCCAAATGTAACCTTTCAAATTCCACTGAAGGATTTGGCAGAGAGTAAGGTGGGTGGTTGGCACCCACTGAAGCAAAATGAGCCCCACATCTGTGTCTCTGGGGGCTGTGACAGGAGCTGGGGTGTGGGAATTGCCCTTTTTCTCAGGCTGAAAGGCAAAGAGCTGCTGGTGATGCAGCAGAGTGGCTGGGAAGCTGGAAGACAGTCAGGAGTGAGTTTCAGGGGTGGGAGAACAGAGGGATTAGGGACAGCAGGCCTCTGGTGTAGGTGTTGGAAGCACAAGAGCTGTGCAGCCATGAATGCAGTGCTGACAGAGGGCACGGCAGGCCTGTCACGTTCACCACTCTGCCTTTCATTACCTCACCACCAGCATCTACTCCACAAAAGCTCTTTCACACCTTCTACAAATGTGTAACAGTAAACAAACTCCTACTATGGATAAGAAAGCTCTGCCAGTGTAAGAAACCTCAAACAGGTTTTCTTAAGCTGAGGAAAAGTGCACAAACTGTGTGTACACAAGGACTTTGTGACCTGCTCCCACCTTTCACAAGACTTGTCCTGGCTTGCCATAGGTTTTCAAAGGAATATTGCAAAATACCCCTTTTACTCCCTTCAAAGTGAAACATCTTTTCTTCACCACTATTTGCTCTGCAATGGGTCAAGCTCATCCCTCATGTTCTACTTACAATCTCTGCAAAACTGAATGGAGAATTAGGCAATATCATATCTGGGTATATGCTGAGATTTTAGTGGTTACAGTGGCATATCCACAGGATGACCCAAATTCTATTTGTCCTTTGATTCATTTCCCACCACCTAGAGGGAGGCAGTTAAATATGTGAACACAACTGTGATTTTAATCCTACTATTACACTGAAAATTTTCATCATTTAAAATCATATCTTTGCTAAAACAGTAACATGCAATAAAGTGCAACACATACCCCCTGCCACTAAGCAAAAATCAAAGCCTACAAAAATCTCTGTGTTTTCAGCAAGTCAAACACTGGGAGCCCCTGGGCCCAGTGTAAGCAACATGCACTTTGGTTTGCCTCCTGTTCTTCAGGGTATTTCTTTCTGAGTGTTAATGTTCAGTGGGCATTAGAACATGAAATAAGCTGAGAGAAAGGTCAGAGCATCAGGGTGTATATAAACACCAAAAAGCGGTAGAGAAACTGTTGCCATAAGAAAGCACCTTGGCCTTGCTGCTGGAGTATAAAACAAGAAAAAAGTTTCTCGAAACCCCAAGAAGGTCCTTTACTACATAAATGTGATCTGAGGAGGGCGAAAGGGCTTGGTCAAGACATGCACACAGGAACACCACTTGTACCACACGGTTGTTTTATCACCCCTGCTCTGCACTGCAGAGAATCAGTCATAGACTGGCCTGGGTTGGAAGGGGCCTTAAAGGCCATAGAGTTCCAAACCCCCTGCCTTCCACTATCTCAGGTTGCTCAGAGCCCCATCCAATCTGGTCTTCAACACTTCCAGGGATGGGGCAGCCACAGCTTCTCTGGGCAACCTGTGCCAGGGCCTCACCACCCTCACAGGGAGGAATTTCTCCTGAACATCCAATCTAAATCTGCTCTCTGTCAGTTTGAAGCTATTCCTCCTTGTCCTGTCACTCCAGGCCCTTGGAAATAGTCTCTCCATCTTTCTTGTGGGCTTCCTTCAGGTCCTGGAAGGCCACAATTAGGTCACCCCGGATCCTTCTGTTCTCCAGGCTGAATAATCCCAACTCTCTCAGCATTTCCTCACGGAAGAGCAGCTCCATCCCTCTAACCAACTCTAATCAACCTCTAATCCAGAGGTGGCCTCCTCTGGACTTGCTCAACATCTCCATGTCCTTGCTGTGCTGGGCCCCCTGAGTTGGAGGCAGCACTGCAGGGGGGTCTCCCCAGCGTGGGGCAGAGGGGCAGAATCCCCTTCCTCGACCAGAATATCGGCACTTAACTCTTGCCACTGGTCTTTGTAGTGGTAAATGAGCTCCTCAGACCTACAGAAACCTTATAAGAAAGAAGCAGAAAGCTGGTTGCAAATACAGATGGCCCTGCCTGGCACGATGGGTGCTGACAAAGGGACTCTTTGGAGCCAGGCCTTGCTTTTTCCAACAAGCTGTCAAGCCAAGGGCAAGATACATAAAATCACTGCTTCTAAAGGGAGATGTAAGCCTCCAGAAACAAAAAGTGGGGCCACTTTCCTGAAGATTTTGGCAATCCTCTCTGGGAGCAATCCTGATATAAACGCACTCACCGGTACAAAGAAAAAGAACTGCTTATTTTGCATTTGAAAAGACACCTTCATTTGTCAGAGAGGAGTAGAAGGGGTAGAAACTGTTTAAGAAGAAAATATCTTTGTTGCTCTTAAGGACACTGGGGAACACTATAGCTGAGGTAGTGTTTCAGGTTTTGAAAAGCAGGTGTAAGGAAAAAGAGGAAAGTTTGTTGCATCTAGATGGGACTGTAGAATAATTACCTATACCTGTGTGATTCCTGTGTCACGCAGATGCAGGACAGATGCAGGAAGTGGGAAGAGTTTTGCTGAGGGAATTACCAGACGCCACCTTGTTTGCCTCAGAGTAGATGTCTGCAGGTGTTTTATAACTTTCCCTGTCTGAGAGGGATAAACAATGCTGTTTCAAGCAGGGAAGTTTCATAACTCCCACCTAGCAAACAAAGATATGAGACCAAACTGAAGAAGTTCCTGTACAGCTAAGGTAGGAGGCATCATGCATGAACTCCTTTCCAGTCCCCTCTGCCACTGCTTACTTGGAAGAAACAGTAGCTGGACAAACTGTGGCTTCTCCTGGAGATTCTGGTTCATAGTCCTTTCCATCCTGTGGATTAAATTTCATTGTGAAACCATTAGAGGATCGCATGGGTCTTTGGTAGGAAATCTGCAGTATTAGTATATGACCTGATGAGGATATATCATCACTGAAACAATTATAATGATCACTTTTGTAACTGCAAAGAGGGACAAGGCATGTTTAATATAGCTGTGCTTAAGTCCATGGAGGCTGTAGTGTTTAAGAGAACCCTGTGACTGATGGCTTTATCATCATCTGTAGCATGGTTTAATCCTGTGGTGATTGCATGCCTGACTACAACTGACCATGACGAATTCCTGCCTTCAATCCCTAAGAAAAGAACCCCAAAAACTCATTTGTGTTTTAACTAATGGCTCTTCCTTAGACAGAGCTTAGCAGAGACCAACAGGAGGCATAAAATCCCTCAAAGGCAGGGAGGCACTGCAGGGAGACATGGACAAATTAGAGGGCTGAGCAGTCACCAACCATATGAATTTTAACGAAGACAAGTGCTGGATTTTGCACCTGGAACGGGGCAACCATGGATGTATGGACAGTCTGGAAAGCAGCACCAGGAAAGGGCCGTGGGGGTGCTGGACAATGGCCAGTTGAATTTGAGTCAGCAGTGCCCTGGCAGCCAGGAGGGCCAACCAGGGAATGACATGAAGCTATTTCAGGGGAGGTTTTGGTTGGATACTGTGAAAAGGTTCCTCACCCAGAGGGTGGTTGGGCACTGGAACAGGCTCCCCAGGGAAGTGGTCATGGCCTCAAGCCTCATAGAACTCAAGAATCATTTGAACAACACTCACAGGCACAGGGTGGGATTCTTGGAGCTGTCCTGTGCAGGGCCAGGAATTGGATTTGATGATCCTTGTGAGGCCCTTCCAATTCAAGGTATTCTATGATTCCATGAAACCTTCCACAGTGAATCCTCAGCAGATTACCACATAGAATGACTCCTCCAATTCCATTTATTGCCTAATTTCCTCCAGCTCTCTAGCACTACGTGGTTACAACTGTGCCATGTAGGTCCAGATTACATTAGCTCTTCCAGGTAAGAGAAAGATGCTGTCAGAATAGTGGGAAGACTTCGATTTCTCAGACAGCCACAACGAGTTAAGCGGGTGCACTGCTCACAGGGGCAGCATTCCCGTTCGTACGCACAGATGGGGAGATGGTGCCAATTCCATGCAGATGGTGAGCTGTGTAAACAAGAAGTTCCTGTTCTGCATCAGCCTGCTGGTGTGCCACTTGCCAAAGGGCATCTGCAGGCTGATCGCTGCCAGTTTGCAGCCCGGCCGCTTCCCCCATTCCATCAGCACCGCTTGTATAAACAGGGAAAAGGCGCCACATCCCACCAGCCTCCTCTGCTCCTCCAGACCCGGGGAAGAAGGAAATCTACACATTTATCACTCTGAAAGGCGCTTTGGCGACAGTGGAAAATATTACACATAGCCATAAAAATAGTCTTTTCTCCTACCCAACAACAGCCTTATTTCATTGTGATGGATGGCTTAAACCAAATAAAGTTATGTTCAGAGACCAGCCTCGACCTTCAGGGCACTGTAGTAGATATGTAAAGCTTCATCCAACAGGACTCTCAAGCAGCTCTTCAAACATGCATGTAGTCCTAAGGAAGTCAACAATGCTCCTGATGTGCTCCAAGCACTCTTTGCTGGATCCATGCCCACACAATAACTCTGTTGCCCTTAACCATGGAGGTATTTAGTGGCCCACCTGCAGCCATAGGTGCCACACAGTGGAAGTGGTTACCACCCCTGCCACCCAAAGGAGATAGGGCAGGCTATGAACCAGGTTTAAACAGGATTTTTATCAGCTTCAATGGAGCTACTTCCACTCCGAATATTAAGACCAGCGTCACAGAGTTGTGCCTCTTCTCAAAAGTTAAACAAGCTTGGTTATTGATGATGTGTTGTTGATTATTCACATATTCAGCCAACAGCCCTTCAAAATGCAGAGTACCTTTTAGCCCTAAAGAGGTCTGCTAGAGCTGGCTTTATTATATACATGAAATTCCAAAGTACCAACTAGTATCTGCTTGGAACGCTCAGCAGAGATGTTCCAAAACATCTTCCTCACGCTGTCTGTGCAGCTCATTCTTCCTTCTTTTCATTCTTCCCTCTCTCACCAGTGAAAACATAGGCTTGCTTATATTTACCCCACCTTATTTGCCATCTCAGCTGGGGGAGGCTGAGCTCAAGATGACAGTGTGACAGTGTCTATATTGCAGGATAGTTGTTTAAGTTGGGTCTGCAGCCAGGGGAAATCCAGACAGTGCAGGTTCCTGGAGCCCAGTGACACAGGTGGGCTGTGTCACAACGAGCCAATGCCTCCTTCAGACAAGCAGAAGCTCTCTCTTGGCTCCACTGGCTATCAGTGGGATCAGATCAGTGCTTAATCATGGACATTTGATGCCATCTGAGACTTATGAGGATGTCCCTGCCCTGGCTTTCAGCTACTGCTGCTGGAGTACCACATCCATGCCTATATGTCCCCAGGCTTGTCTGGGATACCCTTGGAAGCTCACTGCTCATTTATTTCAAACCTTATTGCTCCAGAAGAGTTGGTTGTGTCAAGGACCTCGGGGTTTTACTTTGTTCTCTCAAGAGAGAGGGGCCCAGTGGGACACATTTACCACTGACATTGACACAAGTAAGAGTGGTGTTTGCTTTGAAATCAAAAATCCTATACCAAAAAGCCCCATTGCTTTTGAAAGCTATTAGTCAAGCTCTGGTTTTAAACCTTGTGAATTAACTAGTCTATTATTAAAAAAAAAAAAATCCAGTGGTCAGACAGTTCAAAGAAGCACTATATTTAAAGTCAGTTATTCAAAGTATCCAAAGGAATTCCATTTTAAAGGTATTGATGAGACTATTTCTTCCAGACCAGCTAGAGTCTGGGACATTCAGATATCCAGAAACAGAATAGACTGTGCAATTTATTAATCTGATCTATGCAAGCTAACATGATTAGGGTTTTAAATAGCAATTTATTGATAGCCACCTATTAGTGAGCACCACAGTGAGCACAATCTCCCCTGAGATTGTGGCACATTTCTTCAGACACAAGCTGTCAAACAGTTCAGACAATCTGAGAGTAGAGAGGATGCAAACACAACCAATTTTTCACATGATTCTTGCATAGCAATATAGAATTAACACTGAATTAATGAGATCATCACTTCTGCACACAGTGCAGTCACTGTTCCTGGATGTACGATTGGCCTCTGAAAAGCATTTTGATTTGCTGTAGCTTAGTTTCTCCCGTGGGAAATGGCCACTCTGATGCTACAAATGAGAAGTGCAGTGTGAATTAAGCTGATAATGTGTTATCCCTGATTCTGTTTACAGCTGGTGAGGTTTGTTGGCACGGCAGGGATGTGTGGGTCAGTCAGGCATTCTGTTTTCCGCAGGGTGCTGGAACGCCGGTTTGCGGAGGTGGGTGCGTGGGTTTGCAATTATGGTGCTGTTGACTCTAAGCCATCCAAGGGAAGATGGAATCATTTGTACACAGTTCTGAGAAGAGTCCTTATCAGGCTTGCTACCATCTGGGTGGAGAGTCATTCCCTGAACAGAGCCAGCCTGGATGTACGGATAGTCTGGGGAACGAGAGGTCGGATAGACCCCATCCCAGTCTGTCACCAGTGACAGGACCCGAGGGAACAGCTGGAGCTGTGTCAGGGAAAGGTTAGGTTGGACATTAGGAAAAGTTTCTTCAGCCAGAGGATGGTTGGCACTGGAACTCCCCAGGGTCACAGCCCCAAGCCTGACAGAGTTCAAGAAGAGTGTGGACAACACTCTCAGGCATGTGGTGGGATTTTTGGGCGTGTCCTGTGCAGAGCCAGGAGTTGGATTTTAGTGGTCCTTGTGGGTCCCTTCCAACTCAGGATATTCTGTGGCTCTGTGGCCATGTCAGCTGCAGAGAACACTAATCAGAATAAGATGATCTGATGAAGCACAAATGGGTGGGTTACCAGTTTCAGGACAAGGAAGGGGATTATATACCCTGAAAGGCTAATGATGATCTGCAAGGAGATACCTGGACGTGCCACCGCCTTGTCAAGGTGAAGACAGGTAGGAAAGGTGGGCACCTTCTTACGTGAAACTAAAACCAGGCAAAACTGATCTGTGCTTGGGCTTGATTACAAACACGAATCTCAGGTTGGGTTCATCCAAGTTCCTGGACAGGATTGAGTGAAATGACCGCTCACATTTCCAGCAGGTCCAAGTCATGTGTCAGCTCTCGGGCTGAGGATCTATGGTTGCAGAAAGGAAGGTTATGAACCCAAGTGGTTTTAACTGGAAACCTCTCCAAAAAAAGATTTGGAAAAATGCTGCTTTCTGTTCTCTGTCTGGTTATATTAAGAATAAAATGGTGTCAAAATGAAAAAAAAAAAAGGTTTTCTAGTAAAACTGCTTAGATGTGGAGACGTGCAGGATTTTCCTCAGCCTTTCCACAGGTTTTGGATACGTGTTCAAGCCTTTTTTAGCATACATGGAAAACTGGAGGGGAATTCTAATTTGTTTTGTTTTGTGGGGATCATTATGCTGGCATTTGTTCACCTGGTATCCACTTTCCAAATTAGGAAATGCCATCAACATATGCATTTTTTATTCTTGTTTTATGCTACTCTTCTTTTAAAGTCAGGCTCACCTTCAAGATCAGGGCTTGAGATTTGTATTTCAAACCCAATTTTTTTTTTTACTTTGATGGAGTGAATTTCACTTTTTTGTTTTCTCTGATTACAAGAGAAAAACCAGATTAGCTGTCATTTTAACAAATTCTTCCTGACCACATGTACCTAGGCAGGTAAGAGACCAGAAAGGGCCACGCAGGTCTAGTTCCATCAGGATTAAAGACACTAGGAGGGAAAAACATAGGAGTCAGTGTGCCTGGCATGTTCATGCTGTGTCTTACCCTGTTTTATAGGTGTGTTCTTATGTTGACATCCATGTTTCTAGCAACTGAAATAATAAATTGAGCCAACAGTGCCCTCCTAAAGAGATCAGCATGAATCCCATCTCTTCACTGTATCCTGTTGCATGACATGGTATTATCAGCACACAAGGGATGCTATCTGTGTCCATGCACTGCTGCTCCCTTCTCCTTTTCAGCCTATGCTCCAAGGCTTTTTCACCACCTCTACAGCCAACCTCACCAGGACAAAGGCTTTGAAACATCCTTACAAACTCTGCAGTGCTGCTCTTGGTGTGAAGGATACAGAACGTTTCTGCTCTGGATCGCATCTGGATCTCCACCAGTTTTCAGATTGCTCTTGCTGTGCTTCTCATCTTGTGTAGCTTAAAAACACCTTCCCTTTCCCCCACAGCTGTATGAGTGGAAGCTGGGGGTATTGCCTGGCTCCACTCACCTGTAGGTTTTCATTTCAACAGAAATCCATCTTGGTCCTTCTGAATATGCCTTCCTGCTTTTTCCTTTACTGTGGGAATGGCTCCAGTGAGCTGCAAGGATGTCATGTGCACCTCCCCAGCTTTCTGTAGGGTTGTTTTGTGGCTTCATACCACAGTACCCTCCAAGTCAGGAGACTTGCTGGAAAGTAGGAATGGGCATGTAAAGTGAAAGAGTCCAGCTCAGGTTGTGCCATATCCCAGCTCACCTTCTGCTCACCTGTTGGAAGGCAGGAGGACTGGGTGGGCAGCCCCAGTTCCACTCAGCCTCTCTGTGTCATGCTTTATCCAGCTCCTGGTGGCAGTGAAACGCAGCCTGCACTTTGCAGGCTCTGACCAACAGTTCTTATAGAATAGTCCTAGACTGGCCTATTCCCAGCCACATTCAAGTTCCCCTCTTTGGTTGGTGGGCCTGCTGGTGTGCTAGCACTGTGTTCTCCGTGTCTGCAAACCCATTTCCGTGCACACAGGACCAAGAAGGTTCTCCAGTGCCACACCTGAATGGACAGATCCTCCCCGTCAGCCCCACTCTCACCCACTCTGCGGATTTGGGCTCGTGCTTCCCGCCAGCAGAAGGCAAACTGAGGCACAGGAGAAGATCTGAATCACGGAATCACAGAATTAATGAGATTGGAAAAGAGATCATCAAGTCCAACCAGCAACCAATCACCACCTTGTCAACCCGACCAGAGGACCGAGGGCCACGTCTGGTCTTTCCTTAAACACCTCCAGGGGTGGAGACTCCACCACCTCCCTGGGCGGCCCCTTCCAATGCCTGACCACCCCTTCTGTGAAGAATTTCTCCCTAATGCCCAACCTGGACCTCCCTTGGTGAAGCTTAAGACTACGTCCTCTCATCCTGTCACTTGTTACCTGGGGGAAGAGTCCAAACCCCACCTGGCTACAACCTTCTGTCAGGGAGCTGTAGAGTGAGAAGGTCCCCCCTGAGCCTCTTTTTCTTCAGGCTAAACATCTCCTTCAGCTGCTCCTCATGAGACTGACTCTCCAGACCCTTCCCCAGCTCTGTTCCCTTCTCTGGACACTTCCAGCCCCTCAATGCCCTTCCAGCAGTGAGGGGCCCAGAACTGGACACAGCATTTGAGGTGTGGCCTCACCAGTGCCCAGCACAGGGGGACAATCCCTGCCCTGGTCCTGCTGCCACACTATTGCTGATCCAAGCCAGGTGCCATTGGCCTCTTGCCCCCCTGGGCACACCTGGGCTCATGTCCAGCCGCTGTCACCAGCACTCCAGGGCCTTTCCCGATGGGCACTTTCCAGCCCCTCTGCCCCAGCCTGGAGCTGCAGGGGGTTGTTGTGACCCAAGGGCAGGACCCAGCACTGGGTCTTGTTGAACCGCAAGTTCCCCCTAAGGACCACAGCAGTCTGCAGCAGCCAAATTATCTCCTGTATTTGAGGCCTTTGCCTTCTGGAAATAGTTGATAAGAAAGATCCCTTACTAGGCAGCACCTCTGGCCATATAGGGAACTCTGTTTCAGTTTCCATCATTTGTCAGGGCAGCCAGCACTGCTCTGGAAGGCAGTTTGCAAAAGGTTGTATCCTCTGGGAACAGACCATCCACTGAGACCACCACCAGCCAGCCAATCTAGTTTTATCCTCGGCTGGCATCCCTTTGCCATGCAACCCAGGGGCTTTTCTTCCATGCCCCCAAATCAAGGGCTAGCTTTAATTCATGAAGTGCTGCTCCAGCTTCTTTCTCTGATTCCTGTTTTCTCTAGGGGTTGCTCCCTGTAATAGGTTTCCTTTAGCAAAGATAGAATAAGGTGGAAAACAACCTTCTTTACAAGCCTTTCCATAATTTTTTACACTTTTCTGGCCTTTCTGTGCTTACCTAGCTATTACTTTTTCAGAACCCATCCCCCTTCAACTCTAAATTGCTTCCCCTTTTCTTATGGCTCCCTTTTGCAATTAATTTTTTGGCTTCTCTAATTAATCTCTCTGTAATGCTGAGGTGATAGTAAAAGGATTTTGTGGGGCCCAGAGACTGCTTGGAAGCTAATAATCTTGCTAAAGCAGATTTAAGAGATGTTAGGTATAGGCTAGCTCTGTGTGCAAACCTTGACTCAGCACATATGCAAACAGCTTCCAAAAATAGCTTGCACTTTCCCAATTCACATGTGATGCATGTGCCATAATTCTGCACTGTGCTTTCCAAAAATAGCATTTACAGGCGATTGGTTGGTCTAAATCTGTGAATATTTAGCTTTTTCAACCCAGGCATCAAAGCCCCAGGCTCCACAGACTTTTCATAGAGGGATTTTTCTCATGGGCGCCTCCCCCTCTATTCACAAAAATAAGGGTTTTATCCCCTCCCCCATGCAACTGCTTAAGATCCCCGTGGCAACTGCACAAACCCCTCACGTGGAGAAGCAACATCAGATGTCGGCTGAAAGGTATTTTTAGCTTCTTTCCGTGCTCTCTGGCTGCTGGAATAAAGAGGCAACCCATTACCTTGAAGGTAACCAATTCCCCTGAAACACCAGCAAGGGCTCTGCAGATCAGCAACCAGAAACTGCAGCTGACAAGCACAGGTTGTTTGCACACAGATCTGAACAAGGAGCTTGGTTAGAGGCTGAACGGAAGGCTTCTCTCTTGCACTTCAGGAGAGAAAATGAGTTTCTGGGGTATCTGCAGGTGTCTGTCAAAAAAAAAAGACTGGAAAGCAGGACTGAAAAGACAGAGTGCTGATCTGACCACCAGGATCAAGGCCAGGTTGGATGGGGCTCTGAGCAACCTGGGATAGTGGAAGGTGCCCCTGCCCACGGCAGAGGGGTTGGAACTGGATGATCTTTAAGGTCACTTCCAACCCCAACCATTCTATGATATTTATTTGAAAAAGTTACTGGAGAGCACCCAAAGGAGGCTGCAAAGATGGTGAAGGGCCTGGAGGAGCCATAGGAGGAGCTGCTTGAGGGCACTTTGTCTGTTCAGCCTGGAGAGGAGACTGAGGAGTGACCTCAGAGCAGTGCAGCTTCCTCACCAGGGGCAGTGGAGGGGCAGGCATTGATCTCTTCTCTGTGGTGACCAGTGACAGGACCTGAGGGAATGGCTGGAGCTGTGTCAGGGAAAGTTTAGGATGGTTATTAGGAAACGGTTCTTCCCCCAGAGGGTGCTTGTGCACAGAACAGGCTCCCCGGGGCAGCACCAAGGATGACAGAGCTCAAGAGCTGTTTGGACAACACTTTCAGGCACATAGTGGAATTCTTAGGGTGTCCTGTGAAGGGCCAGGAGTTGGACTCGATCATCCTCATGGGTCCCTTCCAACTCAGCATATTCTATGATTCTATGATCTAACTCTGCCTCCTATCAGGCAGATAACACTGATATGTCCTCCGAGTCTGAGGAAAGGAATTTAACCTGTAGAAAACCCACTTCTGTAGAAACAGCCTGGGCCAACCTCTTTTGGGGTCCAACACTGTAAGGCGCCAAGTACTTACTGACAGCAAACCACATCTCCCCTTGCCTTATCTAAACAGCTACTACCACCAACTACCTCACTTATCAAGTGCTGCTTTATACTTATTGAACTCCAACAGCTTTGCTCCTAAATATACCAGCACACTAATATGCTGGCATGACTCAGAGGTGGTACCACTGGTGAGGTTTTTTTGTGCAGCAGGAATGTTCAAAGATAAAAATTAATGCAGTTACTCTAGGGGCAGAAAAGAAGTCAAGGAGCTGTCAGCTCAAACCCCATTAACTGCTGGTATATTTGCTCAGTAGTCACAGGCTCTGACCAAGGGTCCTTCACATCTGCTTCAGCACACAGGTGGAGATGCGTAACTCCTACACACAAGCACTGAAGAGGAAACTTCTTGAGGGTTTACAGCTCTCTTTCTGTTCAGCCATTTTCACTCCTACACCAGCATCTAATATAATAATAGTGCTTTTCCCAGGAAAATAGTGTGAATTATTGCTGAAAAGGACTTTTTGCTGGTGGGTGAGAGGCTGGACCTACCCCGGCCGTGTGTGCTGGCACCCAGAACCCCCCCATGCCCTGGGCTGCACCCAAAGCAGTGTGGGCAGCAGGAGATGGGGGGGATTCTGCCCCTCTGCCCCTCTCTGGGGAGACCCCCCTGCAGTGCTGCCTCCAGCTCTGGGGGCCCAGCACAGCAAGGACATGGAGCTGTTGGAGCGAGGCCAGAGGAGGCACCAAGATGATCAGAGGGATGGAGCAGCTCTGCTGTGAGGAAAGGCTGAGAGAGTTGGGATTGTTCAGCCTGGAGAAGAGAAGGCTTTGGGATGACCTAATTGTGGCCTTCCAGGACCTGAAGGGAGCCCACAAGAAAGATGGAGAGACTATTTCCAGGGGCCTGGAGTGACAGGACAAGGGGGAATAGCTTCAAACTGACAGAGGGCAGATTTAGATTAGATATTAGGAAGAAATTCTTCCCTGGGAGGGTTGGGAGGCCCTGGCACAGGTTGCCCAGAGAAGCTGTGGCTGCCCCATCCCTGGAAGTGTCCAAGGCCAGGTTGGATGGGGCTCTGAGCAACCTGGGCTAGTGGAAGGTGTCCCTGCCTGTGGCAGGGGAGTTGAAACTAAAAGATCTTTACAGTCACTTCCAACCCAGGCCATTCTGTGATTTTATGATTCCTATCCCTCCTGTCCCAATCCTTCCACTCCCATCAGACTTTCAGACTCCTACAAGCCACTCCTTCAGAAAAGCAGTGCTTCAGAGTGCTGATACCCAGTTTGCAGTGGAGGGACAACAGTGACCCAGCACTGCTGACTGGGCACAGGTCACCAAGGGCACTTAAAAGGATGTGCCCAAGATGGAGGCTCTGCACCATTCCAGCCCTATTTCCTTACGGACAGGGCAGGTTCACGGACTCATGGAACACCTCTGCTGCTCAGTAGGGCAGACAGAGCCTAGAGCCCCGCTGAGCTGGCACAGACTGTGGGGTGAAGCAGCACAGGGGAGTTGGTGTGACAGACAGGCTGACTTCTCCGCTCCTCGGTCACCACGGAGCACCGGGATGTGAGTGTGCAGCCGTGGGTGGGGATGTGAGCGTGCTCCTGTTTGCCATTCCCTCTGAGGAAAGACAGCCTCATTTATGCATAGCTCTGAATAAATTCTAACCTCACAGCCATCTGCTATGGCAGTTGTACCTTCAGAGGCAGCCAACCAGCTCAGCTGCCAAAAGCATGAACCAGAACTGGTGGCTCCTCCGAGTTTGGGGGCTGGTGCCAAAATAACTTGAAGTCAGGCAGTTTTCTTGGGGGCTTCCAAATGGTTGTTCTTGTCCAGTGGGATTATATGGAAGAAGACTGTAAGGCATGTTCAATGAAATACAAACCTAGGCGAAACTCCTCTGGTTTGGTTACCAATGAAAGTCTCAGGTTGGGTTCACAAAAGTGCAAAGGTCTCCTGGTAAAATTGAGATGGGCCTTTGGTGAACTGAAACTGAATTCCAGGCAATGTAGAGCCTCAAGCAATCCACTGAAATCAAGTTATGGGTGAGGAGGTAACAAAAAAAGGGACAGGTTCATGCAAGAGGAGGTGACTCTGCACACAGGAGAGCTGAGTCGTGGGACTCCTTCCTGCAGGACATTATGGATTGTAATTGTTTACAAGGGTTCAGCAGGCAGCTGGTCAAACTCATGGAAGATCAGTCCCTTGGAGCTTTATATTTGAAATGAATACCATCAACTTGTGAAGTTTCTGGAGGTTTCATAGTTCAGGAAAGGACTCAGAGCAAGAATGGCACAAATAACAGAGCCATTCCTGTGTACTGTGCATTATTTCCTCGACAAGCACTCAAAGTTTAAATGTGCAAAAGTATTCATGATCTCAAATTTTACTGAAGCAAGGCACTTTAGGCTTCTAAATGTCCTTGTGATTCTGGAGAAGGGTTGCTCACCACCTCCCATGGAGACTTTTCCACAGTCTTCCCCTGGCATTCACACAAGAAGCTGATGGAGGAGGTGTCTTTGTGGCCTGTCAAGTCGGTGCTCAAAGGCACAGCTGAGCTATTACAGCCCAAGGAATGACTGTGCATGAGTTGAGGGCAGGAATTGTCCTCTTGGGCAATGTTGTCTGCAGCAGGAAATATAGAAGAGACATTGGCTTAAGTATCCATGAAAGAGAATTAATACAGACATCATCACACTCACAGTTGTGGGGGGATCAGAGAATGTCATGGGCAATTATGCTAAACTGTTTGATGTCTTATTGACTTCTGGGGGGGTGGGGGAGGCCCCAGCACAGGTTGCTCAGAAAAGCTGTGGCTGCCCCATCCCTGGCAGTGTCCAAGGCCAGGTTGGATGGGGCTTGGAGCAACCTGGGATAGTGTAAGGTGTCCCTGCCCACGGAAGGAGGGTTGGAACAAGATGGTCTTTAAGGTCCCTTCCAAGCCAGGCCATTCTGTGATTCTGTGAAGCCACCACAGCTCAGTGGTAAATCTGAGACTTGCTTCCCTTGCAGACAAATGTTCCCCCACATCAACTAGTTTGAGTGACATCAGTGGAGCAGTGCCAACTTACTCCAGCAGTACATCTGCTCCCACATCTTTACATAACTGTTCCTGACTTTTTTCCTTTTTTTTTTTTTTCTCCCCACAGGTAAAAAGAAGCTGTGATTATCCCAGATTCATCTGAGAAATGCCACCAAAATTGATGATATGATGATTATTACTAATATTTGCTACTGCTCATATTTTAAGCCCTTCAAACTCTTCCCTATGCGGCTTTTAGAGCTGGGCTGTTTAACTCACTCCCAATACAAAAGGCAAGAAAAAAGAACTTTATAAAAACATTAAACATGCTGCAAGACTTGGACCAAACCTGATTTACAGTCACTCTAGATGATCTAATAATGTACAGATCAGGTTCATGCAGCAGTGAGCAATTTGACGGTCAGACCAACGGTGTTTTCGAAAGAGGGGAAAGTCATGAGGCAAGCAAAAGGATGCTGTGTGGAAATAAAACACTTCACAGTGGGGCCACACTTGCAAAAGCATTTTTCACCTTCAACATTAATGTTTTTCTGCTTTAAAACATCACCTATTGTAAATGCTGGCCACATTTACTATAGGCACCACGTTGACATCACCCTAAAGAAAATAACAATGGTTTGGCAGCCTGCAAAGTCTCTTTAAAAACAGGCTGCGAAGCCCCTGAGAAAACGGCAGGCTCTAAAAATAGGACTAGAGCTGAGGGAGGCAAAAAAAAAAAAAAAGAAGGAAAAAAAAAGCTTTCCTGATGCTAAAGCTCAGGGTCAGCTGCAAAATGAGGGGTTCCTTCAAGGACACACAGTGAATGCACTGCAGTGCTCTGTGATGAATAAAAGCTCCCTCTCTGTTTCCCTCCTGGGCTGCACCAGTCTCTCAATGAGGGAGAAGAGGGGAAAAAGACAGAATTTTAACCAATTCAGGAAGGTGCAATCTGGGGATTCCCTCCCGTCCTACCCCCAACCAGCCCTTGATAAAAGCATCTCACAGAAGTGGTGTGGGTCTATCTTTGCTTCTGCCGTGGTCTTCTCCTTCCGCACACACCCTTGCCTCTGTTTTTCAGTGCCAGTGCTCCTCTGCACAAAACCAGATTTTATGAGCACATCCTTGCTGCACTGGCACAGAGACAGACTTGGGAGGCTGAGAAAAATCATTGTAATAACCCAAATAATTTCAAGCAAGTGTCCCAGATTCTTGATTACTTGTGATGCAGGAAGCTGGACATCCCATTTTCAATTTTCATGCCCAAGTATTAGGATAAGGCACGAGGCTTCTGCAGGATTTTAGACCCTCCATTTGGCCCAATGCAATGGTCATTTTTAGCATCATTCTGTCACAGTTATGAAATAAAACTGGAGCCCTCCAGTGGCCAAAACCACACCAGTAACCTTGCTGGAGGCAAACCAGAGATGGTCTCCAAGTTAGCTGACCTACTTTACCTTGGCACCAACCAACCAACAGTGTGGGAAGGGCTCAGGAGCTGAAGTCAGTAGGATATTCTTGGACAGGGAACATCCAGCACAGACACACTGTTGGATCCCATGGGTTAAAACTCTGGCATGTCTGTGAAATCTGTGATTGGCACACAGATTATCCCACATTTCACCCCCATCACTAGTTGAAAGGACACCAGTGGAAAGGGGGAGCCATTTGAAACAGCCTTGGTCACATGTTGGAAATAACCTGATCCAGCTCTCACTTAGAGAGTTGCAGGACAGGAAGTCACTGGCCTGAGTTTTTGGCAGGAGTGCAATAGAAAGGCAAGTCATTGGTACAGCCACTGGTCAGAAACACCCAGAAATGCCACTCTGTCACCCAAGAGAACAGCTAGGAACCTCCAGGGAATTATCTTCCTTTAAGGTAGCCACAAAATTCAACCAAACGGGGTTGTGCCTGTGCTTTTGGCAGCTGCCTTCTTACAAACAACTGCTCACTGTAGATGTTTTGTTCACTTGAGCAGTCACCTAAAGGTACTTGTCCTTTCTCAAATGCACATTTACCAGGGGGTGTGTGTGTGTCACTACAGGTCTCAGGGACTCCTACAGTGCTTCCTTTATGGGATAATCCTACTCCTGTGACCCTCCTTGCCAGATTCTGTCTGTTGCAAAGAAAGCAGCTGTGCTTGTCTAGGGTTTCCTTCCTTTGACTGCCTTAGTTTTTATTTTTTTGCCCAGAACCACCAGGAGTTACCTCTGGAGTCATGGAAGGAAAGTGCTGTGGAGTCTCCCGACCTCCCATGATGGTCAGTGCAATCCTTGCAGGGTGGGTACACTCCGAGCAGCAGATCCAGGCTTCTCTGGGTTTCTCCAGCTGGAGAATGTCATGGCACAGTCCTGCCTCACAGGCTGCTCCTCTGCAGGGCTCCACACACTCCAGCCCTGCCCCAGCTCTCATTGCTCCTGGGGGAAACGCTACAGAGGAACAGGAAACTTCACCAAGCAGGGAGCAAGTGCTCCCAGGGAAAACACCAGTGCTTTTCTTCATCTGTACTACCTAATCCTGCAGACCCAGGGCAAGGACAGGATGGTTTCACCTCCTGGCCACACTGAGTTCCATTTATCTGCCTCTGCTCTTGACACTTATTGCCTCCAACATAACTTCATTACAACAAAAGTATCCCAAACTCTTCAATTGCAAACCAGTTAAGCATTTCACCAGTCACTTGTTTCACCTTGCAGCAGAGTGATCCTTCCCCAAAGGCACCTGTAGTTTCCCACAGAGCTCCATTCCCCTGTTTCCCTGCTCTCTAATAGGTGCTGACAGCAAAGAAACGTTCCATTCCACAGAGTTTTCAGACATCAGGATGATATTCCCAGCAAGCACAGTGGGCTGGCACTTTTTGACATCAGGGAGGAGATTAACCTTTCAGCCCATGTTAGACCTTCTCTCATGGATCTTCAAAATCAAGCTGAATGCATAGATGCAAAAGAAACCCAAAAACCCAAGCATAAAACACGTGAGCTGAAATATTTCCCAGAAACCTCACTACACTTACAGCATGCAACCAATGGGAAACAATGGGAAATAATGGAAAAACCTATAGAAATGCAGTTTTGCTGAGTTATGAAGCCTGGTATGGCTTTTTGCAGATAAAATCCCAAGCCATAACAAGGTGAGTAAGAACAGCCACTAGTCCGTTCTTTGCTTCTCCCTCACCACAGGTATCTCAGTCCTCAGATAACAATGAGCAAAAGTAAGGATATTTTTCCCCCAACAGCCATATCCACAAACGGCATTACAGTCATCACTTCTATTCTGGGAGAGCTAACTTACCACAAAAGGGAAAAAAATTAACTTTCACTCTGCCACAGGCCATCAGCAGAATGAAAGGGGTGTCTGCACTTGGAAGAGCTCAAGGAAGCATTTGGCACAGTTTATGAGACAAAAGAAGAAGATCAAACAGGTGGGAAAGAAGATGAAAGTATGGAAGAAATTTTGAAGATTACAAAGGCACAGCTGGAGAAACTTCCTGTGGGTGAAAAACCACCACAATTGGCTAGAAAAAAATCTTCAGATAGGTTACATCCTGCTTTGAGATCGAGATGGCAGTGAGGAGAAATGAACATAATTTAATCAACAGAGCAATAGAATTGTCTTCAAATACCTTAAAACAAACTGTCTCACTGCGAACTGGAGTTTCTCTGGGTTTATGCAGCAGAATTTACTACAGTTTAAGACAATAAATTGCTGTTTTAAAAAGAACAGCTTGTTCACCGTGTATGGGGCCAGTCAATCCAGTTTAATGACTTGCAGTACACGAGCTCTAGAGACTTCTGGCTGCATTATTCAACACTGATATACAGCCCTTAGAAGAGCAGGAACAAGTCTTCATTCCAGCAGCATACAGATGATATCCAGGTGGGCAGGTACAACAACACTGAGAAACAGATAATCAGGAAATCAGTGTCAGCAGGACCAAGGAAAAAAGAGTGCCTGCCTGACCTTGGTTAGGAAGGAAGGTCATGTTAATTTATAAAAACAGAATCAGAGAATGGCCTGGGTTGGAAGGGACCTTAAAGATCATCTTGTTCCAACCCCATTGCCATGGGCAGGGACACCTTCCCCCTTCCTAAGAGCCCCATCCAACCTGGCCTTGGAAACTTCCAGGGATGGGGCAGCCACAGCTTCTCTGGGCAACCTGTGCCAGGGCCTCACCACCCTCACGGGAAAGAATTTCTCCTGAATTTTGGCATGGAATCCTGTTGCTGTGCTCCTGACCAGCCCCTGAGAAAGAAGTTACCTCCAGTCTCTAGGGGAAATTGTCAAGAGACATTTTTTCTGACACATGCCCCATCCAGTCTACTGCAGTCTTTAAAGGTAAGACACAGACTTGAAAAGACAGCCCCAGAATGACATCAATCCTGCATGTGATGGATAAGACTGCTGGAGACTGACTTTACCAAGACAGAGCTCTGCCATGGGTCTTAGGAGGAGTAGTTTCATGTGCCCTTAAAAGAATTCTTGGATTAGTAGTAAAGAATTTTGTATTGCTCTAGTTGGCAGATTAAGCACCTTTGTCAGCTTAACCATCTCCAAAAGATGCAGATCAGAAGTAACAGGATAACCAACCTCATCACAGTCGTCCTGGAAGAACTGAGACACTGCCCAGCAAGGAATGTTACTAGAGGTCAGACAGGAATATGTTTCCTGCATCCATCCCAATACAGGGATTTGTGGTGAGACTGTCAGATCCAGCAGCAGCACTGCTGGTGCATTTGGTGTCACCTGGTTTGGACAAGGTAAGAAAATGCTTTGAGCCCTGCTTGATGTGACTTTTCGAGTAAAACAGTAGTGATTTTTTTTTTAGTTCCTTGAGAAGTTCAACTTCATTGGACTCTTCCCTGTCTTTGCTTTTTCTGGAGGTGTTAAACAATACATGGATGACCCCTTGAGGCCAGCATTGCTATCAGACATCCCCAGCACACCTCAGAAGTGAATTCTTCAGGGAATTTTCTGGGCTTGTTCTGTTCCCTCTGACTCTACACCAATGTTAAACTGGAATCAAGACTTGCACCAGATCCCATCTATCCAGCCAGAATAAAATCTAGAGATATCCTACCAGCCCCTTCTCTAAGCCTCTCTATACATCCTTCTCTCTCCCATACCACCTTAGCTTTTCCAGCCTCTCACAATAGGATGTGGCTGCTCCACCAGTGAGACACTGGTTCCATCTCACAGGAACCAGCCACTCTCTGACACAGAGAAAGCTGCAGCTTTCAGGTACAGGGAGCTTGCTGCTTCAGTTTGTGTGCTCGTGATTCTACTCCCTGAGCTGCCACTGTAACCTAGAAGAAAGATTGTAGATGTTCCTAAATATCTATTTGCTTTATTCACCCCTAATACATTTCCTTCTCCTAGCAATTGACTTCCAAGGAAGCCGAGATTAAGGAGCTGTTTCTTACATGCTGGCAACGGTTTGAGTATCCTCTAGTGGCACTAAAAAGAATTTCAGTCACTAAAACCCGGATCTCTGTAATAGCACACACCCTTCCCTGAATCTGCTTTGCTGTGCTCCTCAGCATCCCCAGCCACGGGCCACAGTCTCAAATTTGGGATAACTTCAGCTGTGCTAGTCACAAGAAAAGAAAAGGAGTCTCTCTTGGCACCATATATGTTAAGACATGAAGATTCTGGTTATTCTGTGCTCTCTTGCTGAATATGAGCCCGGGCCACACCCATGTTTGTGGCTTTTAACAAGAAAAACAGCTCTGGTACCAAAGACCTGTCAAATACCATAACAAAGGCACGTGCTGCCACTGCACCAGGCAGGTCCACCCTGGTAGATAATGTCAGAGCAGGGCTTTGGTCCATGGAGTCATTCTCCATGGCTAAGAGGGGTAAAGATTTCCGTATAAAGGAACCAGAAGAGCACCTGCTGCAAAACCTCCAGGCTATAGGTCTGTCTGTAAGATGACATTGTATTTAGTACTGAAAAAGAGTTGACAGTATTACAGCACCATAGTTATTTCATGTTCATGCATTCCATCAAGATTAACAGTAATAATTAATAATAATAATTTAAAAATTTTACAGTGCAACATGATAGAATATTTCCAGTTTGAAAAAAAAAGAATTTTTTCATTTTCTTTCAGAGAAATTTTAAGTGTCACTGCTCTGCCATGAGAAGGACCTCGGTGACGAATCATGGTGACACTTCTCAGACCTCTGCAGCTATGTCCACTTAACACATGGGGAACACTCCTGCATTTCCTTGTCCAGAGACAGATTCCTTTCAGTCATCCAAAAGAACATGCTCTAGTGTTGGCAAAGTCAGCTCTATAATAACCCAAGTTCCAGAGGCTGAGTGGAAAAGCTTAACCTTTCTTTAGCTTTTTTTTGCATCATGCTGCAACCTTTAAATTGGAACAGCACCCCTGCCATCAAATTCAATGGGAGATTTCATACAGTTTTTTATGAGACTCATTATCTGAGCAGTACATCTGCCATCAATTTTAAAGCCAGAGAGGATTGCTATGGGTGTGTAATGTAATGAGAAAAGGGAAGGGAGCAGTGGAATCTCAACCTCCTGGCAGAGCAGCCCTGTGATTCAACTAGCTCTTCTCCCACTGCCATCTTTTCACCTTTCCTGTCCTCTAGATCTACAAGTTAAACTCTCTCTTTGCTGAGTTAAAAACTGCCAGGATGGCCAGATCCAGAGAGTGGTGGTGGATGGGGTTACATCCAGCTGGTCACCAGTGGTGTTGCCCAGGGGTCAGTATTGGGGCCAGTCCTGTTTAATGCCTTTGAGGTTCAACAAGGCCAAGTGCTGGGTCCTGCCCTGGGGTCACAACAACCCCCTGCAGCTCCAGGCTGGGGCAGAGGGGCTGGAAAGTGCCTGTTGGGAAAGGCCCTGGAGTGCTGGTGACAGTGACTGGACATGAGCCCAGGTGTGCCCAGGGGGGCAAGAGGCCAATGGCACCTGGCTTGGATCAGCAATAGTGTGGCAGCAGGACCAGGGCAGGGATTGTCCCCCCGTGCTGGGCACTGGTGAGGCCACACCTCAAATCCTGTGTCCAGTTCTGGGCCCCTCACGTTAAGAAGGAAATTGAGGGGCTGGAAGTGTCTAGAGAAGGGCAATGGAGCTGGGGAAGGGTCTGGAGAGTCAGTCTCATGAGGAACAGCTGCAGGAGCTGGAGGTATTTAGCCTGAAGGAAAGGAGGCTCGGAGGGACCTTCTCACTCTCTACAACTCCCTGACAGGAGGCTGTAGCCACCTGGGGGTTGGGCTCTGCTCCCAGGGAACAAGGGACAGGACAAGAGGAAACAGCCTCAAGCTATGCCAGGGGAGGTTCAGGTTGGACATGAGGAAGAATTTCTTCACTGAAAGGATGGTGAAGGATTTGACTGGGCTGCCCAGGGAGGTGGTGGAGTCCCCATGCCTGGAGGAGTTCAAGAAATGAGTGGATGCAGCCCTCAGTGCTCGGCTCTAGTTGACAAGGTGGGTATTGGTCGAAGGTTGCCTCGATGGTCTTGGAGGTCCTTTCTAACCATAATGATTCTGTTATTCAATGATTCTACGATTCTAAGTTACCCTAAAGGAATAACCTCAGCAGGCAGACACCCCACACTTCCATCAGCGATGGCTTCACATCCCACACTAGGGAGGCACCACTGAAATGGAGTTAGTACAGAAGTGAACACAGTCAAAGCTTAAAGCCACCAACACTGTCATGTCAACCAACTTGTCCCACTCGAGGAGTTCTAAAACAGCTGTGCCCCATAAAGACAGATGCAGAGGCAGCTCCACAGACACTGCCTAACTCATGAGCAGGGAAAAAAAAAAGGGGGAAAAAAGGGAAACAGCTACTTAGACTGTGCTAGGGCGAGAGAAAAATCTAGAGATTGTCCTACAGGCAGAGTCTGTAGGGGCAAGTATTTACACACCTGAAATAGCACTGTAGGGGAAAAGGAGGGGGAAAAAAAGAGAGAAAAATAAGTCAGTCATTGGAACTTTCTCCAGCTTATTCCTGAATGGATCCTGCGCCCTCTGCTGGAGCGCTGCGCTCATCCCAGCCAAGCCAGGGTGGAGAGACGGGAACACAACACATGAGAAGGATCAGAGCTGGGAGAGAACAAGGATCGTTTAGGAGGGAGAAAGCTCAAGGGATATAATGTAATATAAGGGTTATACACAACAGAAAAATTAAGCATTATACAACAGGTGATGAGGGTGATCTTGCTCCCTAGAGGGAGCCCAAAGGGGGAGGGATGGACTTCGTGAGGTCTTTGACTTCAGGGAGACTCAGTAGATTAGCAATGCAGGAGAGCAGATCCTGGAGTGGTTCTTCCTGCAGCTCGCTCAGGAGTATGAAGGACACTCTCCAAGAAGCTGGGATTTGCCTGAGAAACATCTAATGCTACACATCTATGGAGGTTTGACCTTGGGTAGATGCCCAGTGCCCACCAAGCTGCTCTATCACTCCCCCTCCTCAGCTGGATGGGGGGAGAAGAATATACTGAGAGGCTTATGGATCGAGATAAGGGCAGGAAGAGATCAGTCACTAGTTATGTCACGGGCAAAACAGATTCTACTTGGGGAAATGAGCTTAATTTATTACCAATCAAATCAGAGGACAGTGAGAAGGCAAGGAGGGTAATGGAGCAGTTCTGCAAAGGCAGGGAGAAGTCATCCCTACCTCTGAAGACTCTACCCACAGGGTAAGGTGTGACTGAGACTCAGTCCTTTACCCCACCTACCCCTGCAGCCTGAGATCCACACTGTTCCCAAGGGAAAGAAAAAAATACTTCCCTGTGAGGATGGGGAGGCCCTGGCACAGGTTGCCCAGAGAAGCTGTGGCTGCCCCATCCCTGGGAGTGTTCAAGGCCAGGCTGGATGGGGCTCTGAGCAACCTGGGATAGTGGAAGGTGTCCCTGCCCATGGCAAGGGGTGGAACGAGATGAGCTTTAAGGCCCCTTTGGAACCAAACCATTATCTGATTCCATGACACTATTTCCCTGGCCAGGACATGCAAAAACCTGGTGACTCCTGGTGCTGTTCTGTCTCTCTGTTGGAAGAAAGGGAGTTCTGTCAGCTAGTGGGAAGGGAAAGCCCCACAACTCCTCATCCTCCCCTATGTCACAATGAGGAGACCAGGCACTACACCAGAAGTGATTCCAGAGGGAGGGATGTTAGGACTACACTGTATCACCCAGGTCCTGGGAAGGCCCCACACTAATGATTACAGTGTATTTGCACCTCTGACCTTTGGTGCTGCCTGCAGTCTGAAATTTCAGCTTGGCCAGAACCAGGAGTGCATGGTACGGATGAAAGCCTTGAAAGCTTTCTTCCCTCCTTCTGTGACACCCAGCTTTCACTCCCATATGGACATAGGAAGCAACTGGAAGGATGATATTGGCTGTACAGAGCAATGAGAAGACACAAAGTGAGCAGTTGCAGGAATTAAACAGCACCCTGTTGGTTTGGAAGAAGCTACAGCTATATATCCCTACATAATGAAGCAGTCTAGGGTAAGAGGTGACCTCCAGAAACACAGCACCTCCTCAGCACCTTCCCCAGACCATCACTAAACCACTCCCAAGCCAGGGATGACCCTGTTTGAAAAGGATGTGTACACAGACACTTTCAGCTCCCAAACAACACTCAGGAGCAAATGCAAAAGCATATTTGGCTCTACTATAAGCACTTAGGCTTGGATTGTCATTATCCCCAAGCTGCTGGGAAACAAACCACTGGGGAAGGGGTCCTGCTGTTGTGCACCCTCACAGTTCCACGCTGAGGAAGATCAAGTGTTCATAGCAAGAGAAGTCTTATATGAGCATTTGCTTCTCCCACAGGACTGGCTGGACTTGCTGGACACCAGGCTGGGCTCACAGTCGCTCCACTGCTTGTTGACTGGGAGTGCCACAGAGATCATGGTTACATGATGTACCTTCCACTACTACAAAGTGGCCTGAAATGGTCGTCTTCTGGTCAAAACATACTGTAAAGGGTGACTTTTTCTAACAATAAACAAGGAAATTATTCCCCTATGAGTATGCAAATTGCTAGCCAGGAAACAGTCTGGGCTGTTAGGAGGTATTAATGTGCACAAAATCAATACCCAGGCAGTTTGTCTGCTCCATTCAGAGACAAATATACTTATGAACTCTACACAGTATAGCTGGTGTCCATCAAGCTATTGTTCAAGACTCTTTCAGGGTCTGTGGACAAGTTTTAAGGAGTCCATAAAGGTCATCAGTAAGCTGGTATTTACTGTACTGTTATTCTCATCTCCACCAACAATATTTAGAAGATCTGCAAATCAGAAAAGACTGGAAAACAGTTATCTAACTTCATCCAAGCTTGGGAAAGGTCAGCTTTAGGTATCTTCAAAGGGTCAAATCTATATCACACCATGTAATGTCATTTACTCCTAAAGTTGAACTGACTTTGGTCCAGATAGAGGCTTCCTGCTTCTGCCAATCTTCCGCATGAATACTAGGAAGTCTTAAGAACAATAACAAACACCTAAAGGAGAATAAGAACAGAACAACCATATACTTTGCCATCTTTTAACCATTTCTGGCTCTTGGGGTCTACTCAATCTGCTGTGTTTTGTTTATTTAGTAATCTGCAATCAATCTCTTTTCTGCCTTACCAGGTCACCTCTTATTTCCATTCAAATTTCTTGCATCTCCACCCTCCTTTGTCAATGACCTCCCCAGTTATGCTTCTCCTTGCCTGAAGTGCCACCTCCTTCTTTGTATTTTGAACCTGTATCACAACAGTCTCATTGGATTACTCCAAGTCTAGGTACCCAAGAAGAAACAGGTAATGCTTAATCCCTACTCAAGCTCTCCATGCATTTCATAATTAGGCCTCTGTCAGACTTTCTTTGACGCCATTGATGATCCTCCTTGCCTTCTCCAAACATATTCCAGCTCTAGTCTGGAGATGAAGCACCAGGACTGCGGTGGTACCTGAGCTCTAAGCAGAGCCTAATATGCTTATTATTAATTAAATACTATTTAAATTGCCACTGAGCACTGAGACGACTTTTTAACTGACTTGTTTCCATTCTATCAGCTGGCCAGAGACTCTGCCCACTGTTTCCCCTTTTTAACCATGCCAGGACCTTCTCTTTTATCCCATGACTGTACAGTTTCCTCTAAAGCCTTCTGACCTAATCGAAGAGACTCACCATTATCATTGTGCTCGTTTATCCCTTCAAAGAAATCAGTTTCCTAAAGCAAAACCTTTCTTAACAGAAACCTTGTTGACTTAGATAGTAGAAAAAGGTTCTTTTCCCAGAGGGTGGTTGGGCACTGAACAGGCTCCCCAGGGCAGTGGGCACAGCACCAAGGCTGACAGAGCTCAAGGAGTGTTTGGACAACACTCTCAGGCCCATGGTGTGACTCTGGGGGATGGTCCTGTGCAGGGCCAGGAGTTGGACTTGATGATCCCTGTGGCTCCCTCCCAACTCAGCATATTCTGTGTTATTCTGTGAAATTTTTTGTATTTATCAGGCATTCACTGATTAAATTCCTTGTTACACTATTAATTGGCCTAATACAAATGTCAAATTTACCAGACTGCAGTACCTTAGATACACTTGTGGAACCTGTTTTAAAGAAAGGCACCGCGCTCACTACTCCCTAGACTTCAGGCACCAATGGAGGATTAAGTGAATTATACAATGCCATAAGTAATCCCACCACTTCCCTTGAAGTCGTGAGTGAACACCACTCAGTTCTGGTGATTTGTCAGCATTCATTCCACATGTCTGCAACACAATTTCTGCCACACTTATTTAACAGGAGAGATGCTAGTCTGTCTTTGATTTCATTTCTTCTAATTCAATGACTCTCCAAATTGTATTCTCTGCTGGGACCACTAATTCACTTCTAGGAAAATCATTACAGCAGACCAATTACAAGAGCAAATACAAATGCTGTACTCAAAATTACTACGTTTATACTCCTCCCTGCTGCTCCCTCTTCCTGCTATTTCTTTTCCACCTGTACTGTCCATGCATATTCTCTAATGCATAAAGACTTTTATGGACCTTTATGGTAAACAGGGCTCAACTGGTCAGTCAGCCTTGCACAGCTTATACTTCCATCAATCCATCCTCCAAAAACAGACTCCCAAACTTACCCTAAACCTGACTGGATTAAAAAAACCTCTTTTTTTTTCCCCCCAAACAGATGATTTATCTGATAAAATTGCCTATAACTTACCTTGACATAATACATCCACTTGTAAAACATACTGGCAGTTGTGAGTAATCTCATTTCTACACATTGCTGCAGGTTTTGAGCACCACTGATGAAGGGCTTCAGGGATGGTATCTGTAATGAGAGTGTTTTGGGACAGCAACTTTCCTCCAAAAGAGGAGTCAAGGATCATCTGGGCTGAATGAAGAAGGGAAAGAGATGAATTAAGTAGGCAAGCAGGGTCAGGCTGACTCTGTGGTTTGAAATACAGCAGCTGAGACAACCAAGGCTTTGTAAGAAAAAAAAAAAGATGGGTGTGAACTCAAACGTGACAGTGAGAGCATCCAGGGCTCAAGGATTAGAGACAGTCATGGCTTTGGATAAGTGACAGGGAGCAGACAAGCACATGTACTCACTGGTTAACAGTGCTGTCACAGTGTCAAGGTAAAAGAAAACAAATTCTGTGCATGAACCATTGCCCTTGATTCCTTCAGCAGGATACGGATTGGTGCATCCAGTGGGGGAAACAGGGTCTGGCTTTTTCCTTGACTCTTGTCTCATTGGCCTCTTCCAGTGTGACCGTATGGCAGACAGAATATCTCCCCAGTGGATAAATGCCATATACATGGACTTACCTTTGTGGCTTCCAAGTGAAGAAGCAAGAAAAAGATGTGAGGAGTTAATTTGAAGATTGCCACTGAGCAGTCCCAAGGAGGTGAACTTGCTGGAGCAAGACAGCTCTCTTGGAAAGTGCCCAGGTCAGCTCAGTGGCAGGAGGACAGTGCAGGACTGCAGCAATCACCTCTGAGGAAGAAAAGGGGCACTTCTGCAAGTGGACGTGGACTGTCCTAAGAAAGCAGCATTGATTTCACATCAAATATTTCATATGAACATAATAAAGTCCAAGAGGGTAGCCAGTCTTTTTGAGAAAGAAAACACAGCACACTTTAAAAAATACTGATTTTATTCATATGTTCTAGCCTATTCAACACTGGATCACACTGGTAGGAACAACCACAGATATCTAATTACATGACTTAACAGGTTCTTGCCTGTGCAAGGCTGGGTTTAAGTCAAGCACATATTATGGCACCATCAATAAGGACAATGATTGCTGTTCAAAGCTCAGTTGAGTCCCATCTCCCTGGTCAACTTCCAAGCCTAATAACCTCTTCTCCCACTGCGTGTGGGATTGTCTACAAAGAACTTGGATTCTCAAAGCCTGAATCCAGCAAACAGCCTGAAGCACATGCTCCATCAAAAAATTCTCTACACCTCACGTTCTCTATTGGAAAGGCTTCAGGTTTTCATTGAAACAAACAAAAAAACCCCCACCATCAACAGTTTCTCAGAAATGTTGAGCCAGATTTCTATCAAGCCGCTCCAATAAAGGAAATTCCTTATTTCACCACATGGTCTGGCCTGCAAATTCCAACTGTCTTCCTTGAAATAATGCATCAGAACCAGGTCTCACAGCAAAAGCAAAGCAATCCTGTAACTATCACCCCTGCTGATTGATTGCGTGGGCACACAGCCATGGTCTAAAGTCTCTGACCGCTGTGCCATGTGTCTGAAGGGTATCCATGGACTTCTGCAGGATAGTTATGCTTTTCCAAAGGCAGCCTGCACCTAGGCTGACTCTGAAGACAACTGCCTTTGCTGTCCATGGCAGCTCTGGTCACTCATGGTCAGCCACATGGCAAGATCAGGATACACAGGACTCAGAGAAGTCCCACAGTGCAAGCTGGCCTGCACTAAGACACAGAGTAGGTCTCTTGGGAACATGGAGTACACATTGCCTAAGGACCACAGCCTCACATCCATGCTCAGGACTACTCAGAAGACCTGCTCCAGAAGCAACTTTCCATCTGGCAGGTCAGGGTTTCTTTTATAAGCCTCTGTGAACCTGACAGGTAGTCAGGATGTCACAGCTTCTCAGAGTTCAGACCCTCAGGTATTACAGCCCGGCCTGTTACAGCTGCCAAAGCAGAGTGAACTGCCCTCTACCTCTTTTCCCTCACACACTGACTGTGAAAACTGCCAGACAGGCTAAATGTCACTCATGAAAATAGAGAGGGTGTTATTGATAAATAGTTCTAGGGAACTCAGTGCCCAGCATCCATCAGACTAACTTCTGAAAATCCCAGTCATCCTGCTTACTCCACTCTTCTCCCCTTTCAGAAGCAATTCTTTCTACCCACCCTCTCACTCTCCTATGCAGAGAACTGGCAACACACACAGGATGGATCCACATGTGGTTATGGAAATTTGGCTGCATGACTGACCTTTGCTGCTGCCAAAGGGAGGGAATTCCAGGCCATAGTATCCCACTCTGTCCTACCCTTTTCAATCCTAATTGGGTTTTCAAGCAATTTCAGCACAGCACAGCATGGACTTGTGGAGCTTGAAAAGCAACAGAGGTTCTTATCACAATGGTGCAACAGGAGAAAACTTCAGAGCATTTTCTGGGAACACTGAGTACAATTATATCATAATTTCAGAACTGTCTGGCTATTGTGTCTTCTAAATCACACAAAAGACTACCACAAACAGCGCTATTTCGGTGAAAATCTCTATGACCACTGAAACTAAGTCACTAACTCCTTTAGAGCAGGCAATGGACTCACATGTTCACAAGAACTGACTGTACATACACCAGGCAAGACGCTTTGTAGGTAAGTGAGAAACACCTCTAGTTTGGGCCCATCCCTTACACAGCAGATATTTTGCATGAACAGGATGATTGCTACCTGTAGAGCTATGTGAAACACCTACCTTTTATCTGAGCTATGAAATCACAGTTTTAAAAAGCACAGTAACCCGAGGCCAAAAGACAGGCAGACAAACGGACAGACTTCAGTGACTTGTTCAATTCTCTGGAGAGAGCTCTTCTAAGGGATGACCTCACCCATTTGCCAGGTCTGGATCTTCCACTTGAAAAAAAAAGTTTAAAGGAAGTTTCAACAACAGAGTCTTTTGGAGATGTCCTGTGTCATTTCCAGCTTCCCACAGGACTCAGTGCTTGTCAGGGGTTTTTGATGAACAGCTCATAAATTGCTGCAGTTGAATCCTGTTTTATTTGGTTTTCCCAGAAATGAGACACATTTGAATCTTGTAGGGGATTTTCCCTGCCTCCTTCCTCCAATCCCTGTTCACATCTAGTTTCACCTTCTTTGAACTGAGAGTGTTGATCCCTTTAAAACCAACAGCACCAAAAGAACTGCAAAGCAAGGAAAACAGTTTTCTGTCCATAAAGGTCGGATTCCCTGCACACAGGGAAACGTCACCAACTCTACAGTAAGAAGATGCAACCACCTCTTTTGCAGCATCCTGACATGACAGACTCGCAGCATCCAGAATCCAGCCTAGCAAGGAAAAATAAAAAAAGCCTTGTGTTAAAAAAAATGCCCAAGACAAAGGTGTTATTTTACATGGATCGCAGTCAAGACACGTCAACCTAAGGGTTCATTTCCTAAGGAGAACGTTTGAAGGGGCTGAATTTGAGATATGTTGTCAAGATTACTGCAGCTGGCTAAAATAGAAAGTGCTACATTTCTTTGATGCCTAGTGGGATTGGTTTTGGGGGCAATTTTTCCTTATGGCTACTGGGAATTATACATATCTTCTTGCAGGAGATGAAATACCTTTTTCATACATCAGAAGGTTACAAAGTTTGTTAGGATGCATTGCAGTGCTGTGCTCTCCAAGCATGGAGACATAAGGTCTGACTTTTACTGTAACTGGGACTTTGGGAATTCCCACAGCCACTGGTGTCTAATTTTAAGTCCTTTTGAGACAGATCTATATTAACGATTTGGCTCACAAGCCCCTCCCCTCCATGTCAGGGGCAGGGAAGTCTCTCAGAGCAAGAGAGGGAATTTAAAATTGAAAATGTTCATTTTATTCTTCTAAATCAGATCTGAAACAATTTATTAGGCAACAGATGGAAAACAGGTTGGGTCTGCAAGAACCTTTCATTCTTCAGAGACTTCTCCATTGTCACGTTTTCATGCAATCCATTCTAGCTGCATCTAAGTCCATCTGTGCTGGTTACCCATGGAACCTACAGGGCTTTTAATAAGTTATTAAAAATATCAGCAGTCCTCAACAACAAAAGAGGGAGAAAGATAAAAAATAACTGTTTTTACGCAGTATTTTCTACAAAGACAATTCCATTCCTCACTCAGTGCAGGAGTGTCAAAGCAGCTTATTCCACTATGAAAATCATGCACTTTCTAGTTCCCTGTGCTGCTGCAACTCCTGCTACTGCTTGACAAGGACTCAAGTAGCCAGAAAAAGAAAAAGAACAGGCTATAAAAAGTATACCCTGGGCCAGAAGGTTGGTTGTAACATTGCCAAAGCCCAAAGGAGCAGAAAGAAGTGGGAGAAACATCAGAGGCTGGAGAAGCCTTCTAAGTGAACTAGATTTGTCAAAAGCTCTATCTAGATTCAGAAGGAGAAAATGTCAGCAGCACATAAAATATATAAATACGTATCCTTATATAAATATATATTGATATATTCACACTCACACAGAAGGTACACATTTAAGCAGTGATTACAGATACACAGAGATGCGCAAGATATCACAAGTAAGGATTTGTAAAATGCATTTGCTCCTCACAAAGTTTTCTCAGGGAAAAAAAAGCCAGGTCTACCAACAAAACGTATGGCCTGTTTGCTTTGAGTTCACCAAAGCTGTGAGAAATCTCTGTTTTACAGGCTAAATATAACGCTGATCTTCAAAGCCAAATTCCCTCGGTGAGTTCTCTTTCATGTTAGCTTTTTCCTGTGGATTTATATGCTGGAAAGTTTTCAATGCAAGGATTACAGAGAGTGAACAAATTGAGATGCTAAGGCTAGTTCACAGCTCTCAAAAGATTCAGAGCAGCACTGGATCCCAGTGATTGCTTGGAGTTTGGTAAGTCAGAGACCCCATCACGTAACTCAGGGGCAGAGAGAGATGTCTGCAACTGCTACATTAATTGAACCTATGACAAATCCCCGGATTTTCCTGCAGAGGGAACAATCCCAGCGGTCTTTGGTTTGATTCTAGTTTTAGTTTTACACTGATGTATCTGATGTGGATCTTCCCCAAAGTCAGTAGAGATGTTCCACTGGTAAAGGGCAGAGGATGAGAGTCTAAATATTCATTATGTGATATCGAGGATCTCCTTTTATCCATCGTGGATATTAATAATCCAACAAATGCTTAGAAGTTGTAAAATCCTGATCTACAGGGAGAAGATTCCTGCTCCTTTACGGTTTGCAAATGCATTTAGTAAAGATCTTTGGTAGCAAACAAGACTCCTCTTGCACTACAAGCATTGCATATAATGTCACCTGTCTATTCAAAGTAAGGGTTGTGCAAAACTTAAAATCAATAGCAAAAGAAATGGGGTCTCAGTAGATAAAAAGATGAATGACATAAAAAGGTTTTTGGGTTTGGCATGAAAAAAATTTCTTGAAGTATTCGTAAATCAAAAAGCCCAAATTTTTCTGTACCGTCTTTCGTCATCTGTTCTATAAACAAAGGAACTGCAGGGATCAAACAGTACAGCATTAAGCAGATGTCTGCAAACCACTTAGAAAGTACAAAAGAGCTGTTGCACTCAGTTACAGTATAACACATAATCATTTAAAAATGCAAATATTGGGAAAAACCCAAACAGTGTAGCCACAGGACAGAAAAACTCACATTTTTAAATCTGTCAAATAAGCAAGGGTTTAGCTTACACACCACAGCAGTGAAGGACTGACACGAAACCAGGGACTAGATCCAAGTTTATAATAGCGCTTGAAGGAAGGCATCGTTAAAATAATGATTAAAATAATGATTGCTATCACTCACACAGAGAAAGCAATAGGAAAGGCTTTGACTGGGCCAGAGGAATGGCAGATGGACCAAAGAAGATTTTTCTATGTCTATAATTCTATAAGTGTAAAAGCAATCAATATTTAAAAGGAATGAACATGAAAAAAAGCATAAGAGAAATGAAATACCAAAGTACTCCTTGCCAGCCTATGACTTACTCATCACTCAGTTATTGCTTACTTGCTTTTAAATACTATTTTAATGTAAAGTGCAAATCTAAACCAAGAATTTCCAAAGTGGCCAGTGATGTTGGATGCTCAGCTTGAACTACAAAGGGACTGAATTTCAGAAAGCAGGTCTTGTACAGAAACAAAACCTACTACATTGCTGTCATTTTTTACAAGGTGGACCTCGTATACACGTAGAGGGATGCAAGGGATTAATTTGGGGGACCCATTTCTCTATCCCTTATTGCCCTTAATTTTGAGAGTCTGATACTGATGCCTGAATTCACAGTAAAAGGCTCCTCACTCCTCAGTGAGGCTTTCTGAGACCAGTGACATGAAAAAATGGATTATCTTCTGGAATGGGATGTAAACTCACCTGGGCAATTTTTCAACCCCATTTCAGACACCTCCTACATTTATGATTTGAAAAGATTCATGTTTAACACAGAACTGACTCCTCCTGCTAACGTGGAAGATCCTTGAATCCTTCTCAGTGATGACAGATCCAATCCCATTTAAATTCTACGTGCAAGTAAGAGGGAGATCTACAAACAAGAAACAACTCCTAGCAAGTTAATTGAGAATGATTTCAGGCTTTGAGTGTTTCTAGGGATAGCAAAGATGTGAGGAAAGTTATTTCAAGTGGCTGTAACTCCACTGAAGCAAATCTTACTTGCTTTCATTTTGACAGACCCATGTGGCAGTCAGGTTATTATACTGTGCAAAGATAAGGGAGAGATGATTAAACAGACCAGATCCAGTGTATTTATAGTGCCCATTTTAAAACAGAAAAGCAGAAAAGAGCAATAGAGTTGTGGACTGAGCAGTTTCTAACGAGAGGATGAACTCCTTCCATGTCCTGCTACAGTAAAGGACACTGATGCAGTGGACATATAAAATCAGCTGGAAATAAAATAAGTGGAAAGATGCAGAACTGACTCATGTGAGATTGGTAGTTTTAGCTTGACTGAGTGAATCAAAACATTCAGGGGAATCCCCAAGACTCCATCATCCCTCCCCAAATTAAATCTCCAGTTTAACCCCAACACAGTGCTGGCCATATGCAGCTCACACTTCTCTCCCTGGGAGCCATCTGGAACTGCCTTGAAGAATCTCAACTTTCAAGCACATGTTGTGTTCAATTCTGACGCTGACAGCCAAAAAGGACATTGTTGGATTTAATGACACTGTGCAAAGACTATACTGACTTTCTCCAGAAAATGGGTGATGTGGCCAAGTCCCACCTCCATTCTGTTTTACGTGTCTAAATCCAATCCAAGGCCAAATGCTTGTCCTCAGCTGCCACCAAAGCAGCTCTCGTCTCCAAACTTCTGGAGACAGAAGAACACTGGTAGAATGACAAAACAAGGCGGATCCACCAGGCTGTCAGTGGCAAAACTCTCACTCAGGAAAGAAGGAAGAACTGAAGAGCAGGAGGTCTCATTCCATTCTCCAAGGAGTACTCTGGAGCCAGACTTCCTCTTCTGCATCATTAACCCTACGTCCCACAGAGCTTCAGCAGCAAGGACAGCATCCTACTGTGCCCCTACACCAGCCTCCTCTGATGCCTGGTGGCAAGGGGACTCTCCCAGCACTGTGGGTCCTGCTCACTACACAAAAAGAAGCTGCTCTCCCTCTCTCATGTCTTGAAAGAGCCAGTCCACATTCAGCTTAAGAAAAAGAAAAAGGTTTCTCTGTTATCAGGGGAGGTTTCTGCCCCTAAGTCCTGCTTCTGCACAGCCAGGGTGTAAAGCTGCATGAACATTGTGGAGGGTCCATGGTACACCCCAGCACTGATTATTTAGATAGATCTGCAGTAGCAAATGAAAGAGATTAAAAACTTTAAATGCTGAGGTAGAAGATGCTCCACATGTGAGTGGAGCCTTCATGGCTGGGCTGGTTTTGGCTGGGGCTGAGTTAATTTTCTTCCCACTGACTAGTATGGGGCCACATTTTGGGTTTGTGCTGAACACAGGGTTGATAATACAGAGACATTTTTTGTTGTGCTGGCACAGAGACAAGGCCTTTTCTGTTTTTCCTACCACCATGCTGACAAGGAGGCTGGAGCTGCACGGAGGGTTGGGAGGAGACACATTTGGGACAGGTGACTCCAGCTGACCAAAGGGATATTCCGGACCATATGGCACCATGATCAGTACATACAGTGGGAGGAAGATGGAGGAAGGTGTGGATGTTTGGAGTGATGGTGTTTGTCATCCCAAGTCACTGTTAGGCGTGATGGAGCCCTGCTCTCCTAGAGATGGCTGAGCACCTGCCCACCCATGGGAACCAGTGAATTCCTTGTTTTCCTTGCCTTGTGTACATGGCTTTTCCTTTCCCTATTAAACTGTCTTTATGTCAACCCAGGAGCATTCTGGCTTTTGCCCTTCCAGTTCTCTCTCTGATCCCGCTGGTGGGGGAGTGAAGGAGCAGCTGTGAGGGGCTTGGCTGCTGGATGGGGTGAAACCACGACAATGGCCAAACCCACCACTGCCAACACCCCATCTCAGCGCAGGTCACACATCCAGGTGTTGGCTTGTCTCATACCTCCATGGCCCACAGGATGGCACTGTGACACCCCACAAACTCCTCACGGGCTCTCAGTGGCACTTCCTGACAGCAAGTCAGTACAATGCAGACTTTTTCATGCTGCACGTTTTTCCTTTGAATTTTCAGGCTTTCCAGAATTCAGTGTAATTCTATAGATTCTCCCATGCTGGTGCTTGTCTTTGCCCAGAAATATCACCTCCCTTCCTGTGGGCATTTTGCTTGACTAACAACGGTAATCTTATCCCCAGAAAAGGCTCAGCATGGAGAAAAGGAAACTCAGGGGGTACCTTCTCACTCTCTACAACTCCCTGACAGGAGGTTGTAGCCAGGGCTCTGCTCCCAGGGAACAAGCAACAGGACAAGAGGAATTGGCCTCAAGTTGTGCCAGGGGAGGTTCAGGTTGGACATCAGAAGGAATTTCTTCACTGAAAGGGTGGTCAGGCATTGGAAGGGGATGCCCAGGGAGGTGATGGAGTCCCCATGCCTGGAGGTGTCCAAGAAGTGAGTGGATGTGGCACTCAGTGCTCTGGTCTCGTTGACAAGGTGACCTGTCAAAGGTTGGACTTTACGATCTTGGAGGTCTTTTCCAGCCTTGACTATTCTATGATTCTATGAACAGCTATTGCTCACAACATGCTTGGTATGTTCAAAGTACTATATAAAACCAACTTCAGTTCATAGTCTTGCTATTTAACACATCATTTGCATTTTACTTCAGATCACTGCAAAAACTTGTAGCTTTTGTAGCCTACAGCTTTCCAGCACCAACTGTCCACCAAACCTTTACACACACATTTGTGGACACATTTGGCACATATGCTCTTGTTCAAGCACCCACACAGTTTCCCAATCCTTTCCCATTTACGCAGCCAAACCACAGATGTTAAAATTTGGGCTGTGCGTCAGATTTCAAAGCCTTCTCATCAGCGTTTGATGAGCCTATGACACAGGGCTTAGATTTTTCCCTTGATTCACAAAGCACCCCTTCAAGAGAAATATTCTGGGAGAACTGCATAGTCAATGATTTTAAATTAAAATTCAACAAGATACGCTTGTCCTTATTAAAATTTTTGAAAAAGATCACAAAGGTCAGTTATTTCAGCTTAAAGCAGCTGAGAAGATGAAGCAACTTGAGTTTTACTCAACTTGAATCCAACCTCCCTTATCAGCTTTAACTTCAGTTGCTAGCCCTCGTTAAATCCTCATCTGTTTTATCTTCACTGCTGTTTTAAATGCTTCTTTTCAGTGTACCCAGGGAACCAGCACACAAAAAACCACCAAAACATTACAGCTGGGTCTGCAGCAGAGGCAAAGACAACAGTTGCTAAGGACAACGGCCTGCTGAGGGACAGCAAAACAGCCATGGTCCTACCTTCTCTCCAAGTCTTGGGAAGCCAATGAGAAATGTGGAAAAGGGGCTTGGGGACAAGGAAACTTCTGCCGTGGTAGTGGCAGTGGTAATAGTCTATTCCACTCCTTACTTCTCCCCTCTTCCCAAGGGTCTCTAGGGTTCCTCTGGCTCAGCTTGGCTTTCTCCCTCTCTCTATTCCTCCCCATGGCTTAACTCTGGCACCACACATCCAGCAATATTTAATTTTGCCCTTGCAGCTGAGGCACATCAGGCAGGCACCATAAAACATTAACAAACCCAAAGCAGCTGCACGAATTTATAGGAAAGCTGCCGTGCTTTGACGGAGTCATGGAGTTAAAAGAAATCACCACGAGCGGAAGGCATTGCTTTGGAGGTGTGTATGGTATGGCACAGGTCACACACTCCAGGATCAGCAGAGCAACAACCGCCTGGGCACAAGGACTGTGATCAAAAACAGCCACACAAATACAAGCGACAAGTTTGGATCTCCACTATCGGTCCAACTGTTTCACCAGAAAAAACTTCCCAAAGGCCATGGTGTGTTTAGGCTTTAACAGACATTATTTTTAGTGCTGTCTTCTACCAGATTTCTGGGAGTGTGAATTTATGGTATCTTCTTACTGCCTGGCTGCTTAGCTAAGTATTTATACTCCCACTGTAGTTGCCTGAATACGCAGTAGTGAGGCTTCTGATTATTGACAGAAACCACAGAAAGGGGCGTAGGGAAATATTCACAGAATCCCAGAATGGTTTGGGTTAGAAGGGACCTTCAAGACCATCTTCCAACCCTCTGCCATGGGCAGGGACATCTTGTATTAGACCAGGTTGTTCAAAGCCCCATCCAACCTGGCCTTGAACACTTCCAGGGATGGGGAAGCCACAGCTTCTCTGGGCAACCTGTTTCTGTACCTCACAACACTCATAGTAAAGAATTTCTTCCTAAAAAGATACTATTAATAGAGGCAATGTAACTGAAGCAATTAAAGAGGGTCAACATCCCATTTATCCTGTTTCCAGCTGTGAAAATAATGATGCCCTTTATGGAAGTTACAACCATGTGAAATCAGAAACAGGTTTACAGAGAAGCTCCCTAGAGTTCCCACAGTAACCAGCTGCCCCAGCTGAACATCTAGGACACAGGGTGTCCAGAGAATGTGGATGTTCCATCCCCGGAAGTGCTCAAGGCCAGGTTGGATGGGGCTCTGAGCAACCTGGTGTAGTGGAAGGTGTCCCTGCCCATGGCAGGGGGGTTGGAATGAGATGATCTTTAAGATCCCTTCCAATTCGGGCCATTCTATGATCCTAATTTCCCAAGCCTGCCTCACACCACCTGCTTGTGACTCCCTGTAGGAAAATCACGGTCATTTGCATTACTTGAAGACAAGTAAGTTTACCAATGGATACACTAATTGTTCCTATAAAACCTTATCACTGATGAACACCCAACTGCATACTGAGGAGAGAAAGATTTTATTTCCCTTCTGCAGTTAGGGGAATTGAGGCACAGGAAAAATGAAATGTCAGATCCATACCAGATCCAGACCCAGAATGTGCCAGTGAGCAGCATCAGCCTACCCACAGACCAGCGTGGTGCTGTGGCAGATCTGACAGTCAAAACTCAAAAACACTCAAACAGAAACTTCTGTTATGCTTTAAAACACTGGATTTCCAGGATAAACAGGTCTTGTTTCCTAACCATAATGAAAATTGACCATCTGAAAAAATAAAGGCTTCTAAAGCACCCTGTACCACACTGCCTAGTTGGCATCAGAAGAAAAATGTGAGAATTTGGTTCCATTTGCCTGAAACCAAGTCTCTGCATGAGTAGGACTGTTAAAATATTTCAGCCATCAAAAAAAACTCCTCGTGCATCGTGGTGGGCACAAAGACATGGCAACAGTCCCTCTCCAAAAACATAAGGTTTTTGTGAGACTCATGCCTTGCATGAAAGACTCAGGCACCTAAATGTGCTACAGGACAGAAAGCAATTTGCAAGAGGATTCATCTGGGCCTTTTTACATATGCTTGTCTCTGAATCACCAATATATGACTAAATATAAACCATGAAGAGCCATAATTGCTATTCTATGTATCCTCCTATTCCTCTGAAAGATCATAAAGGAAGAAAAACCAGCAAAGTATTTAGGAGGATTAGTTCCTAACAATGCCAGTGAAAATCTGCAGGAAAAAAACCATCTTGCCAGATTCAAAAGTGCAGATTTCACTGTTCAGTATCAGCCCTTCATGCTTGGAGAGCTGATACAAATCTCTGAAAGAGCTTGTGAACTCCTCCCATCTCCAGCGTATCTTCTGCTGCTGCTTTACCACCGTGGTCCCTTACCAACTCATGAGGTCTAAGAGAAAAACTTGCTCGAATTTCCTTCTCTTGAACCAGCTGTGAGAAGTTGATATCAGCCTCTTATCTCCACAGAGCATTCCATGAGCTCTCAATTCACCTCACAGTAAGTCAGCTCCGGGCTTTGTCACACGGAAATATTTTGCACACTTTTAATTCACAGGGCGGCCCAGAAGGGAACAAGAGAGTCACAAACAAGGGGGTTGCACCAAGTATTTTGTATTTGAAGTATTTGAAAAAAACTTCATCATCGCTGGTCTACTCTGGCCTCCAATTGGGAGGCCTGGAGACACACAATCCATAACGCTGCTGCTTCTTTTGAGAACGCAGGCAGGATCCCTCTCGAGGAGAAAAGACAATGCAGAAAGAATCGTGTCTTGTCCATACCACCTAAGGAGTCTTTCTGCTGTGCCTTTTGCAACTGGACCTGTCTATCTCTCATTGGCCTTTTTAGCCACAAGCAGGCTTGTAGCAAATGTGGGTAGAGCCCTTCCCAAATCTTTGTTTGCGAAGCCCGGCCATGATGATGATTTGAAAAACAGGAATCAGGGTCGATAGAGCAGGACTTGTTAGCATTTGGGTATTACACAAGTCTCACACACAGGGCCAAATGTCTTCCTGTGTTTCTTTGATCCTCATTGTCCATCTGCTCATTACTCCTTTTATGGCAGTAACACAACACTGTGTCCTGAGGAGGAGGAGCTCCTGACATCATCTAGGTGTTAGGGAAGAGATGGGGCATACTCAAAAAGATCTCCATGTCTAAATGGTTTAGGAAAAAGAAACTAAATGGCCTAATACTGACCTGTTTTATTGCCAAGGCACTGAGATATGTGGGACATCCAAAGGCCCTGTGACAGTAGTAGGGACTGTCCCCTTGACACCAAATCCAGAATTTAATTACCAAGACCCTCCTCATTAAGTGGTCTCTTAACTAAAGAAAAGCTTCACATCCCTTTTTGCTGCAATTACTAATAAGCAGAAATCCCAGAGCCAGAAGTACCAGTGGGTGTTTTTTGCTGCTACGTAGGTTCTGTGACTGGGGATGGAAAGATGCACCAGCCTCCAAAATCCATCACAGCTTTGTCACAGCTGCAGCTGGCTTGATCAACATGTATTCAGGCATCTTCTATGGAAATGTTGATTAGTGGTTACCACGCAAAGAACTCCCAACTCATCTCCTCTGAAAACCCCTTAGTTAAGTGTTAATGGCACTTCACAAATCTGCACAGGTTTGAGGGTTTTTTAAAGAGCCAAGAAAAAAGTAAGTAAGGAGGGGAGCTACAGCACATTCCAGATAGTGACTTCTCCCTCCATTCTCAATTCACCCAGAAATTTTTCAGTAATAATTTTTTGTGGATTTTTTCCCCTTTCCTTTCCCCCCCCCCCCATTACTCTCCAAGTAAAAGTTCCTAAAAGATGACCAGCTGAATGGGAAAAGGAGGAGTTCAGAATTCAAAATGACACGTCCTAGCAAGTCAGACTGTGCTGTAAAAGCACTCTGGTCTCAGAGAACTTTTTACCTGGACAGGTTTTCCAGCTCAGAAAAGAACAACTAGCTTGGCTCAGCCACAGCCAAAGCACTGGGACATCCCTTCTGTCACTAGTGTATCCACAACATTTACCTTAATTCAAGGAAGTTTTGGAGCTGACACTGGAGCCACACTGCTAGCAACCAGAAACAACCAATGGCTACCACTACATTGCTTAAAAAAAAAGTCTCTTAAAAATAAACTCTCCTAAACAAAGGGCAGTCCCCTCCCTTTCAAAAAAAACACCCTCACAAACCCCAACTCCACATTATATCTTTCATTATAGATCCACATATATAAGACACGAATGTAAGGTGTTTTACCTTCTTTACATACATTTTCTTAAAAAACATTTAAAAAGGACAAATATTTGGAACATTAAGAAAATGATCATGTACATTGCAAAATTTTCCAAACATGACTTTTGTAAAGAACATCAAAACGAGCTGAAACAAAACCTCTCTCACAAATATTTCTGATTTTGAGGAAGGGGCACCTTTTGATGAGGAAATACGCCCTAGAGAAATGTTTGCAATTCACTGCTGAAAGCTGTAGTAGATCATCAAATAAAAGACTAATGTGTAAGCAATACTGAATACCCTCCAAAACGTTTCTGAAAGTCACAGCGCCATTTCCAAGGACAGACTGCAAAGATCAATTGCTTTCTGGGCATTATTTTGTAAGCATGAAAGCCCACAGTCTAGAGTATTAAAAGGAATGTACCTGAGAGAATTGATACATTAAAATATGAGAATAATCCAGAGCTTGAGAAATACAGATTTGTGATACTTATTTGAACAAAAACTACAATGCTAAAGTAGATGTCCTAGGTTTGGCTCTCTGACACCAGGTAATAGGTAAATCCATTCAACAGTGCTGCTCTCTACAACTCCCTGAAAGGAGGATGTGGCGAGGTGGGAGCAGCCTCTTCTCCCAGGCAACCAGCAGTAGGACAGGGGGAAATGGCCCCAGGTTGCACCACGGGAGGTTCAGGTTGGATATTAGGAAAATTTCTTCGCTGCAAGAGTGGTTAAGCATTAAAATGGGCTGCCCAGGCAAGTGGAGTCACCATCCCTGGAAGTGTTCAAAGAAAGTGGATGTGGCACTTCGTGAAATGGTTCACTGGGCACTGTGATATTCGACTGAAGGTTGGACTTGATGATCTTGGAGATCTTTTTCAACCTTAATGATTCTACAATTCTGCGAACAACAGTTGTTGAAGATCATGCATCACTGACTATTTCTTCATACAAATCATAGAATCATAGAGTGGATTGGGTTGGAAGGGATCTTAAAGATCATCTCCTTCCAAACCCCTGCCATGGGCAGGGACACCTCCCACTAGACCAGGTTGCTCAAATCAGACAACCTGACTGAGCTGCAGCAGAGCTGGCTCGAGGCTTTTCTCAACAAGAGATGCAATGCCTTGTTCCAGTGATTCCAGGGAGCTCATGGTAGTTGAGGAATGACCAGAAACTCCAAGAAGAAGGAAGATCAGCACAGGGCTGGAGAGCTCTGGATAGGGAGAAGAGACTAGATGAGGTCAGCAGCAGTTCCAGGTTGAAGGGGAAGTGCAATGAACATAGTTTGGTAGGACTTAAAGGGGTATGAACTTCCTCTGTGTCTCTAGAGTGGTTCCTAGAGTGATCTGGTATTCCTTGCCCCACCCTACCCCACTCCTAGGATCCCACTCACATCAAGAAAAAACACCTCCCAAGACTCACAGCTCCTCCTCTAGTTCTGCCTCCTACCCACAAACCCCAAGTATTAAATAATAAAATCACCAGGACTTGGTGCTTTGTAGGTAAATGGGTGCACTACGTCAAACAAGCTGGAGGACACAAGATATGTGGGAAGATCTTAAAATTTCTCATCTCTTTCTTCTCTTTTGTTTACTTTGCCCCCAGTATTTTCCTGACTAGAGGAGTCTTGTCCATCTTTTGCTAGCCTATAGAAGTCAGCCTACTCCAGCTTCCACTTGCAAAGCAATTTCCATTCACCTGATTGTTCTTGCTCTTCTTCTGTGCATCCTTCCTGACCAAATTTAGGTCACCAACCATTCACACAGCATTCCAGATGAGGCCTTATGAAATTAATACTTCCCAGGTGACACTGAACATGCTTCTTCTGAGACTTTCAAAGACTTGCACCTGCAGTTTTTATGGCTGCATTACTCTGGTGGCTCAGTAAGTGACACTGGCACTCTGGCTGATCTAAGCATCCCCAATCTTTCTTTCTGTCTGTCTGTCTTCCAGACATTAACCTCTATGACATTAATTTCTGTGCTATTTAATATATTTCCATTTCTTTAAAGTGAATTATTCGGTCATCTAGTTCTGTGTCCTAATCCACAGTCTTGAAGATGACACTTAGGTTACTTCACTGCTAAATTTTGTAGTCTCAGCTCTACTGCTAATATTCTGAACAATCCCAGGACTAATCCTGGAGGAACATCTTTACTCTTTTTTTTTACTGACTCAGAGAATGGATCAAGGGAGGTGATTCTGCCCCTCTGGTCCGCTCTGGGGAGACCCCCCTGCAGTGCTGCCTCCAGCTCTGGGGGCCCAGCACAGCAAGGACATGGAGCTGTTGGAGTGAGGCCAGGGGAGGGACACCAAGGTGACCAGAGGGATGGAGCAGCTCTGCTGTGAGGAAAGGCTGAGAGAGTTGGGATTGTTCAGCCTGGAGAAGAGAAGCTTTGGGGTGACCTAATTGTGGCCTTCCAGTTCCTGAAGGCAGCCCACAAGAAGATGGAGGGAGACTATTTCCAAGGGCCTGGAGTGACAGGATAAGGGGGAATGGCTTAAAACTGCCAGAGAGCAGGTTTAGATTGGATATTGGGAAGAAATTCTTCCCTGTGAGGGTGGTGAGGCCCTGGCACAGGTTGCCCAGAGAAGCTGTGGCTGCCCCATCCCTGGAAGTGTTCAAGGCCAGGTTGGATGGGGCTCTGAGCAACCTGGTCTGGTGGAAGGTGACCCTGCCCACGGAACTAGATGATCTTTAAGGTCCCTTCCATCCCTAAACATTCTGTGATTCTATGCCTCTATTTCTTCTATTCACCCTGACCTCTCCCATCTCATGTAGCATTTTTTGTACAGCATATGAAGCTTGCTGTCCAGTTTCAGGGAAGGCATGACCAAGATCCAAAGAGTTAAGAGCAGGAAAGATACAGCCCAATTTGTTTAAACTTAGTATTCCCTCAAAACAGAGACTCTGAAACCAGCAGATGTACAGCCAACCTACCACGACTGCAGCAATTTTCACGTAGCTCTAACAGCAAAAACCTGTAGGAGGGGTAGAGTTTGTCTCCACATCTACCTCTGCCACCCTTCTGTTGTTATATTATTTAAGACTTGCAATCACATTTCTGGAGTTTAAAATACTCTGCATCCACATAGAAAACGTCCAAGCAAGAGGAAGCCAACGCAAACTGGAATAGGAGAACAGTCAAGAATTTAGGACCAGCCCTCTGCATGAGGAACCTGGTGACCACACAAGCCCCTCACTAGCCTGGATTCTGCTCCAGCCCTGGCACGTGAGTGTGATGTCAAGGATACAAGAGACCTGAGCATGGCACAGCACACAGGCACTTGCCTCCACCTTATGGTGTGACAACAGCACACCTTCCTGAGAGCTCCAGAGCAGATACGCAGACAAAAGGACTGTGGTCCAATTCTGCTTTCAACAGGGATAAATTTGGAGTCACTTCACTGACGTCAGTGGAGTTATTCCAGAATTGCACCCGTGTAAAAGAGGGCAGCATCTGCTTTCTGAAAATGGATGCCATCAAGCTAATTGAAAACAACAGATGCGTCAAGGAGCAGCAAGAAGAGAGGGTAATGCTCCAGTTTTCTTGTAAAATACCATTTAATTTCCCTCCAAAGAATGTAAGAGGATACACCAACATATACTGGAGTATACACCAATATGTACTCTAAAAACTAAACCTTTTGTTGGTGTAAAATTGTGTACAACCTTTCAGGTGAATGGAATGTGTCTCTGCAACACCTGAAGAGATTTACTCTCGTCATCTACAGCCCTCTTCTTTGGGCCTGATTCTTCTCTCACACTTAAATTAGGAGTCATACCACTCATATTCTTAAGAAAGTATTTATCTAACCTTAGGTTTTCTTTAAACAAACAACAGCTGAATTTGGTAATTAAATAGATAAATTCGTGATTTACAGCATTTTTTGACTAAGAGCCTTCCAAAACTTTATACCACTGAATAAATATCTTAGTGAAAATAAAGCCAAAGAAGGACTTACTGAATCTTCAAGGATAAGACAAAAGTTTCCCATAGATCTTGTCTCTAATAAATAGTCAACACAGCTTCAGTTATTTGGGGTGACCATGGAAGTTGATGAGCACTTTCTCTTCTGTAAATCCTGTCTTTCTTTTCACTAAGGAGTACTTGCACATTGCTTCAGCCCCTCTTATTAATTTGTACTACAGACAACATGGATATTCCCAATGGTGAGGGTTTATCAGTGAAGGTTTATGCTTTAGCAATGTAAAACCCACACTGATCACAGCCATGTGTTTCCCACAGTGTAAAACCACGCTATGATATGCAAGCTCTTGTATCAGCCAACAAGCCCCAGACAGACTTCCCTGGATCACAGGAAAACCCACGGAAAGCGTGTGGAACTAACAGGTACTAACAGCATAAGCTACACTTGAAAACAATTAGTGCACTCTCTGCCTGCTTTCTGGATTTATTTCCCTGGCTGGGCTCATGTGTTACTTAGGACCTGACCCTCCAAAAGAAGAGCTCCTCCTTGAAGCTGGCAGGCAATTTCCTCACCAACTGTCTTTGGTGGCAGCTAAGGACACTCAGCATTCACAGGTTCCTTTCATCAGGGGATTAAGTCTTTTCATCCCGCAAACACCTGCTCCCCTCCTTCTGTGTAAAGCAGGTGACTGCAATTCAGGCATTAGACTGTGAACCTGCTGATAACATGGCTACAAATGTCTTCAGAATGGGATCTGTCTCTAGTGCGACTTCAAAGAGCAAGATGAAGAGCTCAAGGCTGTGCTTTCATTTACAGCAACGTAAATAGAGCTATCTTGTGCTCACAGGGCTGCCACTGAGGGCAGGATCTTCTTTAGTCTTAAACTTCCCTGTGGATTTCTCCAGATACTACCACCACTAAGAAATAAATAGACAAAACGCTGCTGCTCTTATTTCTGTCAATAGAAACTTTAAAGAGAAGCTTAACTTTGCTGAGCTCGGTAGACTTACTTGGACTCAAGTCAGATGAGCACTTTTGGGAAAGCTGTGGTTAACTCCTGCTGTAACCTGCAGATCCTTCCCTGGTGTAAACAGGACCTCAAGAAAAAAACAAACAAAAATAAGCAGTTTAACAAACAGCACATAAGCTTTGACTTGATGCAGAAGATTGAAGTTGGAGCCCAATATAATCCAAGGTAGTTGTACTAAAAGGAGTTTTGCCAGCTTGAATCAGCAGATGGTGAGGATCTGGCTCATACTATATTTTTGTAGTTTATAATTATCTTTCTGTCTTCACCTAGAACCAGATTCTCCCTTTAGGCTGCAAATCTTAATTATAAAATCCTTCCTCATTAGTTTCAAGAAATTCTTAGTCATTAATTTCATAGAACAAAAAGAAACCTTACCTATTTTAGCTACAGCAGCCAATGCTGGAGCTGTTTATTCCTCTGCTTTCAGGGTTGATGCTGTTCTTTCCATCATTGTACAGAAGACACTTCAGTCCTTACCCTCTCTCTTACCGCCCTGAATTTCCTTTATACTCACTCTTCTTTATCTCCAGAGGGATCTCTGTACACTGAACAAGACAGCCAAGGAGAGAACACCAAGTCCAGTCACCTTCACCCCCATGGCTGGTGTAGCAGTAAGTTTTTATCCATGAAAGAAAATGGCCAAACAGAAAATTGCTCAGAAATACCGAATTCCAACATTTTCCACATAGGAGCAGAACAGGAATTTCATCTTGGAAGGAAGTGCAGGAATCCACCGGTAATGCAGATCTTGAAATATCACAAAACAGGTCTTCGTGCCTTTCACACTTACAGTCCTTTAAGTGGATTAAAAAATGGTGTCCTCAGTAGAATTCTTTTTCTTCCTTCCCCACCTCCAAGGAGATGATTTCTGCCCTGTCCTGCTTTGGTGCAAAACATCCAGCGGGAAAATTCTCTGGGGAGCTGATTGTCACAAACCAGTCAAGGGATCAGGAAGGAACAATAGTCTTTTCCACTGCAAAACTATTTCCTAGTGAGACTGCTGAAAGAGGAGATTCTGTTTTTTTCATGTGATGCTTTAGATTGTATTCCCTGTCACCAGGCACCCAGATGACTCTAAATCCACAGGCCAGTTGACCCTCAGCTCCTTGACTGAGTGCTCAGATTGTCCCTTCAAACACTCTCCACCCCTCTGTGTACAAGTTAAATCTCTTCCCATCTCCAGGTTTGCACTCCCTTCTTTCAAAGGCTGGTAACTGTCCTTCTGAAGTTGGACAGGACAAGTTGTACATGATACAAGGTGATGGGATCATCTTCAGGAAGCAAGGAAAACATGTGTGAAGATGAGGTGCTAATATCTGAAAACAAAATATCCAACGAGGGCTTTTGCTTGTAGCCACAGTCACAGCGTAGAGAGAAACAGTCCAGGAGGTTGTTATGGAAACAACTCCCTGGAGGTGCCTACTTGGCTTCACAAGGATGTGCTCTACCTTCAGAAGGAAATAGCTTCAGAAGGAACAAGACAGATTTGCATTTTGAACATTCAGGGGTGAGTGCTATGGGCTGAGAACTTGAGGTAAAATTCTTGAAAGCATTTCTGTGATTTGGTGACAACGAGACCTCTGTGAAGTCGATGGCACAGGTGCCATTATGTCACTTCAGTCACAAAAAAACCCCAAAAAAACCTTAATAAAAATATCAAATTCCACAAGCTCTATAATATGTGGGATTATTGATGACTCTGGGACTTCACTGCAGTTCAGGAGGTGCTCAGAGAAGGATTTACATGCCCAAATGACTCCCAAGGTTACAATTTCCACACTTCTGTGAGCTCTTTGCATTTCTCTTCGCTCTAACACAGAAAATCCAGGGAACAAGCACCACTCCTGCTTTGCACATTTTTACATGCACTTTCTTTTGAAAAATTAAAAATGTGGATGACAAAATCTGCACAAAGCTGCCTGTTTACAACAGAATTCCTTCGCACCTTGGGTACGCACGCCCCTCATCTGTATGAAGACTTTTAAAACCCACTAGAAACTCACTGCTGAATTTCACCAGAGAACAGGAAATCTCTCTTTTTGCCGGAGTCTCCATGCCCAGATGTCTGTCACGTTGGTCAGGAGAACAACCTGTTCTGAGCAGGGAGGGCTCCTGCCTGGCAGGGGCAACGGGGCCAGGCTGAAGGGAAGAAACAAGCACAGGAATTTTCTGACACAGGCTCAGCGTGTGTCTCGTGACTTCTCCTGAACTTATGTTTTAACCTGAGTTTTTTATATCTTACTTTGGGGAAACTTCTATCAGCTGATATACTCAGGCATAAAATATCCCCAAACATGGGCATTCTGCTAGGATAGGGCAGCAGCCTTGAAACATTCCTCTTAAACAGCAGGTTCTTTTGCTGGTTTCCACCAACATGAAATTTGAAGGGAAGTCCCTCTCTTTCCCTCACAGTAAAGATTTCATTATAGTGACCCTGAAACACAACTAACAACAACACCAGCTTTTTACTGAATAAACTCAATGACCTGGACTTGGGTCCTTTTAGACAAAATCAACAGAGATGCCACCACGCTGATCCTTCCTCAGTCCCACTTATTCACCAGGACAACTTACCCACCAGCTGGTTACACTCTTCAAGGGATGCAGAATGGCTCCCAAGGCCCAGAGCTCCACAAACCTTTGCCTCAATCCCAAGGAAGCAAAGAGAAATTATACATTATTCAGGCACACTCCTCTGAGCTACGAGCCCTCACCACACCACGCCTGTATCTCCCAGACTGACACAAGTGGCATTTTCCTCCTGATTTCAGAGAGAGAGAGAACAGAGATTTTAATATAATGGTTGTGTGCTGACCCCATGGGAGATCCCCACATGCTAAAAACCTTGGAGAGGATAACAGGGCTCTGGAGAAACGGAGCAGAGTCGGGATTTGCACAAACAACTTCTACCATATGACCAGGGCTCAGATGAGGAGAGGCCACAGTAAAAGCACTCTAGGCATGGAGCCATATCTCAAGATGACTGAAAACAGGCAGGGTAATGAAGATGCAAACAGATCCCTTCTCACAGCCAGTTCTGACTATATTAAAGTATATGGATGGTGCTCTGAGCAACCTGATCTAGTGGAAGGTGTCCCTGTCCACAGCAGAAGGGTTGGAACCAGATGATCTTTTAGGTCCCTCCCAACCCAGGCCATTCTATGATTCTATGATATGCCTCTAGCATTCTTAGCCTTATGGCTGAAAAGCATTATACATACATAAAATGCATTCTATGTATTTTGCACCTTGATATTATGTCTGGTTTATGTATTCCATGTGTCACATGCAATATGTAGTACATTCTAATATGCATATCATACAAGATCATGCAAGGCATTAACGGCTGCCTTTGCTTTCATACACATGCAGACATGTGAATGCAAAATATACACTTAGATTTAGAACAAGAAAGGCTTTTCCTTGCAGAAAAATTTTCCAGTAGAATCTGAAAGCATCCATTCCCCCTTTTCACCTGCTGGCAGCAGTTGAAACATTTTAAAGTTAGGTGTAAGGCGGAGCTGACTGAAACTAATTCAATGATCTGAGAAGCAAAATGTGCATCTTAAGACACAAATCTCTGGTCCCTTGGCAAACCCAGCACTGCAGGCCAAGCTATGCATATCTTGCATTGCTGGCATACACTGCTCTCATAAAACCCAGTCCAAAAAACACTGCTGTCCCTTCTATCCATGAAACACCAAACACTGGCTGGATCAGTCATACAGCAAAAGCATCCCTTCAAGGCCAGTTGCTTCTCCCCTCATTCGAAATCGTTGGGTTTGTGCAGATAGCTTAGGGAAGTTTGTAACCACAGTCTCAAATGTTAACACACTTACCCTGCGGCAATTTATGCTTGTGAGTCCTTAAACCAGTGAGATCCTCCCACAGCACAGGTGCAGCTGCCTGTGGTCAGAATTTTTCAGCCTTGTCAACAAAATACTACCATGCAAACTTCCCTCAGCTATACAAATGCTCAATGAAAAAAAGCAGTGGAGTCAACTGCTCTCACATGCCCAAATACAGAGCTGGGTATCTGAGGCATAAAGCACATCTTATTAAACGCTATTGTGTGGAGATAACAAATGAATTTACTCAAATGCGCCTTGCATCAGAAGGCACTTACCACTACGAAGATTAAGTTGGTACTATAAAGGCCAATTCACATCAGGGCACTGGCATAAATAAGGCTGAGATAAGCTCAAAATACAGAGAATCATCACCAATACTGTTGACTGCTACAAGCCTGTTGTTGATATATGGTACATACGGTGACAAGCAGCAAAAGAGCCTTCAGATCTATGCACCTTTTTTTTTTTTCTTGAAACACAAACCAAAAAGAGTATCTTTAGCATGCCAAGGGTTGCAAAGAAGGCAGGCATCTGCTTGCTGACTCTCCCCTACAGCTGCAGAGCTCGCTGTGCTCCTGGCTGCAGCGTTTCCATTATTCAAAGGCAATGGCAGGCGTGACCGATCCCACAGCCAAGGGCACCGCGCCGGCACAGGAACCAAGGGCACAGCTTGAGCCAGATGTTTGCGGCCCCTTTAACTGTTCACTCTGCTGAATCCTTCAGCCGAAGTAGTGGCAAGGGCTTCTCTGCCAGTGGAGTAACAAGGCTTGGTTTCAGAGGCAAATGTTGGGTTAAAAGCAGTCTTCAAAAGCAGAGAAAGAAATTCACAGGGGAGTGGGGATGACAGCTAGCACTCCACAGAATAAAGCAAGAACATTTCTGGCAGCACACAGTAATGAGAAACAGCAAATCAGGACAGAAGAGCCCATTATCACAATCATTCTGTTTACGGTATCACAATTCACAGTCTGGCATGTAAATGCTGAATAGATCCAGCTGCTTGTAGGAAGGCTGCTGTACAGCAGCTCGCAGCTCTGTGTCTGGACCCAGGAGAACATAACTGATCACACCTCTGTCAGCATCTTCTTCTCTTTAAAACCCTGGTTACTGGGAGGAATGAAGTTGGAGTATTTCACGGACTCCAGGTCTTCTGCTTCCAGGAATTCAGATTTGCTGAGAGACTGATTACTGTCCCCCTTCTTAGGCTCAAAGAAGGGTGACTGTTGCTGGCCACAGGTGACGTGGGTGTACTGGCACTGCTCCTCATGATCAGTCTCTCGGTGGTAGAAGTAGTTGAAGTTGGACACGATGACAGGAACAGGGAGGGCAATGGTGAGCACACCTGCAATGGCACACAAGGAGCCCACAATCTTGCCACCAATGGTCATGGGATACATGTCCCCGTAGCCCACGGTGGTCATGGACACCACTGCCCACCAGAAAGCATCAGGGATGCTGGTGAACAGGGAGTCAGGGTCATCAGTCTCTGCAAAGTAGACAGCGCTGGAGAAGAGGATCACCCCGATGAAGAGGAAGAAGATGAGGAGGCCCAGCTCCCTCATGCTGGCCTGGAGAGTCTTCCCTAAGATCTGCAGCCCCTTGGAGTGCCTGGAGAGCTTGAAGATCCTGAAGACTCTGACCAGACGGATGACTCTGAGGATGGCCAGGGACATGGCTTGCTGCTGGCCCCCGTTGTTGCTGCTGCCCCCCGACTGTTGCTTCTGCTGCTGCTGCTGAGCCAGCTCGGTGCCCAGGGTGATGAAGTAGGGGATGATGGCCACGATGTCGATGATGTTCATGATGTTGCGGGAGAACTCGGGCTTGCTGGGGCAGGCAAAGAAGCGCACGAGGAGCTCGAAGGAGAACCAGATGATGCACAGGGTCTCGATGAGGAAGAAGGGGTCCGTGAAGAAGGGGCCGGCGCCGGCGGCAGGGCGCAGGGGCGGCGGGGTCCCGCTCGGGGGCGGCGGCGGCGGCAGCAGCAGCGCCTCGTCGCCGAGCGGTGCCGCCTCCCCGAAGCCAGGCTGGGCGCCCTTGGGCTCCTGGCGGAACTCTGGCAGGGTCTCCAGGCAGAAGATGACGATGGAGATGAGAATGACCAGCACGGAGACGATGGCGATGGCGCGGGCCGGCCCGGAGCTCTCGGGGTACTCAAAGAGCAGCCAGACCTGACGCTGGAAGTGGTGCTGGGGCAGGGGCTTCTCCTCCTCTTGGATGAAACCCTCGTCCTCCCGAAAGGTCTCGATGGCCTCCTGGCCCAGCTGGTAGAAGCGGATCTCCTCCAGGAAGATGTCGAGGGGCACATGGACCGGCCGGCGGAGCCGCCCCCCGGACTGGTAATAGTAGAGGATGGCGTCGAAGCTGGGCCGGTTGCGGTCGAAGAAGTACTCGTTGCGGAGCGGGTCGAAGTAGCGCACCCGGCGGCTGGGGTCGCCCAGCAGCGTGTCGGGGAAGATGGAGAGGGTCCGCAGCTGCGTCTCGAACCGCAGCCCGGAGATGTTGATCACCAGCCGCTCGCTGCTGCAGCAGCTGCCGCCGCCGCCGCCGCTTCGCTCCTCGCCCGGCGCCTCCGCCTCCGCCTCGCCCGCCCGCGGGGCCGCCAGCGCCAGCGGCTCCTCCGCCCGCATCCCGCCCGGTCCGCTCCCTCCGCCTCGCCCCGCTCGCCTTCAGCGCCCGCCGCCCGCCGCCATCCGCCTGTTGCGCCTCGGGGCGGCCGCAGCTCCCGGAGCGGCTCCTCCCGCGGAGCCCGGGGGGCACCGCGGGGCTGCGCGGCTCTGCACACACACACACACACACCGGGGGGACGGGGAGGGGCACGAGCACACGGTGTGACACGGAGGGGCGCACGCAGACACACACACGGGCACACGCAGGGACACGGAGACACACAGACACGCAGACACGGCGCCAGCGCGGGCGCGCTCAGGGACGGAGCGATGCGCGCACCCGGCGCGGCGAGACACACGCGCGCACCCGCGGGCGGGGGATGCTCGGCCCCACCTCTCCCCGGCAGCAGCCGGATTTTGGGGGGAGACCCCCGCGGGGACCGCGCTGCCGGGCGCAGCTCTCCTGTCGGCCGCCTCGCAACAGCTTGTCCAAGGAGCGGCACCGCCCCCGCCCTTCTTCCCCCCACCTCTCCAGCGTGGAAACCTGCCCCTCCAGCCAAACCCCCGATGGGGGCTGTCCAACAGCGCTCAGGTCTCGGCCGTGGGAGCCGGCGGACCTCGGTGCTGCTCCCGTCCCTGCCGCAGGCTGGAGTTGACCTTGAGCCAGGCGCTCCATGCCTGTGGCTCGCGGACCTCCATTTATAAATGTCATTGCCATGATGCAAGCGCGGCGGTGGCACCGGACCATCCGCAGATGGAGACAACCTGTCAGGGCAAACAGTGCAACTGGGGGAAAGATACGGGTAAATGCAGTTTCCTTCCTCTTATTTGCAGGGCACAGAGTTTTCCCCTTCTCCCAGGTACCAAACAGGTGAGCTTGCTTTCTTTTTTTTTATTTTTTTTTTTACCACCACCCAGTCAGCACTAAGTCTCCCCGAGAGCCAAATCTGCATTTCAGAGGCAGACTACTAGTTCTTTTGGCTTTAGGAACCTGTGGCTTGCTCCATCCATGTCACACTTAGCTTCTGAAAGCATAGGGAAACTCACGGCCGTGTACTTTCTACTGAAATAACCCGAAAATGGGGCTAACAGGAGAGTCTGCTTCCATGCTTCCCAGGGCAAGTGTCTGTCCTTCACTTGAAAGCCCTTTGTCAGTGCTAAATATTATTAATCAGGCTTTTATAATCATAGTATCTGATGCCTTTGCTGGCTGCAAGCCATGTCCTTAGCCTACACTATCTCATAGCAGCACATATCTAGAGGAAAACATTCCCCTCTTTACCCCTCTTCCCAGTTGCTCCAAACTATCTGGCACTACCCAGTTCAGGCTCTGGACATTTTGACCAGCTGACTGTGGCTGCCTTGTTTGGCTCTGTCCTCAGCAAGGAGGTGAATATGATTTAAATGTCACTTAATCCTTTTTCATTTCTCACTCATTAGCATTGAAGATGGCTGTTGTAAAAGGAAGCATATTTTTTCCTTTATGTGAAGATGGCTGTCTCGCAAAGAAGCATATTTTTGTTTCATATTATACATAACTGTGGTAAGGAAAAACAATTGCCTGGAGAATACACCTTTTCCTTAAAAAAAAAAAAATCATGAATCGATGTTTACCTTTGTAATAGTAAAATGCTTCTTGCTGAAATTTCTTTTTCAATTATTACAATGAATTATTTATCCCTGGGATTATTTGAATCACAATTATGATTTATTCATTTTCATGGTTAACTATTGAGCTCTTTAAAAAGAGCTTTTGAGAGGGATGGATGGAAAAGCTCCTAAGGTTTATGAGAGGATACAGGGCATGTCCACATTGCTGTGACTGAGCTCACCCTGTGCTGGGTTTAAACGAGCGAGCTCCAAGCAGCAAAGCAGGAACAACGTTCCACCACGGTTTGCAGGATGATTTTGCAGCCCCTAGAGACGTTTTTGCTGCCACAGCTCTGGTCTTCACGTTACCTGAGCGAGCAGTGTTACAGGATTCTGTGATTCTGTGAAAGACAGCTGAGGTGCAGTCCCGTCCAGCCATCCCTTCCTGCCACAGCTCACCTCTAAGCAGGCGCTGGGGCTGCTCCACGCCACCTGTGCTCGCTCCTGAAAGCCCCTCAGAAGCCGCTGGCTTTCCCTCTGTGCTCTCATCCTGCACTTTAGTCTCAGTATTAAATGCAGAAGCACTGTGCAACTCAACTCTTTTTAGAACGCAGGCTGTTCCCAAAGTGCTCTGCAGCACAGTGCCTGTGCAGCCCCACCCTCACTTCTATATTAAGAGGAGATGCCAGCTGCCACCATTCAGCCTCCGTGCGGATCCTGCTGGACCAGCAGCTCCCGATGGCACATTCACTGTTTGCAAAGCTGGAGAGGAACAGCAATGGGAGATGTGGAGATGTGAGGGAGGGGCAAGACAGCAGCACTCCCAAAAGCCACAGTTCCGTACCATAACAGAGAGATTTGGCTGCTGGGTCTCCTGCCAACTCCACAAGGCCACTGCTACCTGAAAACATGCCACTACCTCACAGGGAAGCTTAGTGACAGCGTTCACATCTCCAAGCTCAGGTATGGCATGTCACTGTGGTTCAAGAGTTCACAATGACCACATCCTGCCCCAGTCTGTATCAGTCACTAATGCCCAGGGGCACAAAAATCCCTTCATAGATACATGGGAAAAAAAATTGTTGCTGACTGGCACAGCAGGACACCTGATTCTGGGTTCCCATCCTACTCCAGAAGCTGGAGGGACATTGTCCTCCCAAGCTTGGTCCTTACAGCCACCTGTGAATCTGCAGCACAACAGTTCATTTTCAACAGGCCAAACCATTCCTTAGATGTCTTACACACCCCTGAAGGTGGCTCAGCATTTGGGGTAACACTACCACCCCTTGGTTTCTCTTTAGCTCCCTTTTGCAGGGTTTGATGTGCTCAGCACTGCAGCTGCCACAAAATCATATCTGAGTAGGATTTTCCCAGGATAGCCAAATTCAGAGACTCTCAGGATAAGCACTCCAAAAACAAGACACCCCAAGTGGGAATCTAGATTTGAGTCTTGCACATGCAGAACTTCTTACCCACTTCCTGCCCTTCTGTGTTTCCCAGTCACCCCATCTTCTCCTGAACTTTCCAGTTCTCTCCTCCATGGTTTCTGGGCTACCCCTATCTTCTGCTTTCCACATTCTGGCACTTTTCCCAGATATGGAGCTTCTCTTCCCCTCTGACTTCTTCACTTCCTTGAAGGCCAGTGGCTCCCAGTATCAAAGTACTTTTTATATCCCTTTTCCAAAAATCCTGTCAGGACTGAAGCCTGCCCAGTAAGCACTGGAGGTGTTGCCTGACCATCTGGCTCACGGGGAGAAGGCACTGGGCAACAAGGAGAACAATTAGAGATTCTTTGCTTGTGTGACATCTTGTAATACTCATCCACATCAAATGAAGAAACAAGAAGAAAACCAAACAGCCCTCCATACCTGCAGTATATTTTGGTGATCAAAACACCTCTGAAATCATTCATCAACACCTTAACATGCAGCCTGAGAGGCACAATGTAACCTCCTACAGCCTGGAGGCCCTGAGGCAGAATTCATCTCCCAGGAGCCAAAATATTCCACATACACAAAATAAATCCCCATGGTCTAAAAAGAGCAATAGACAGGGAAATTAAAAAAAAAAAATAAAATGTAATAGCTGGCAGAGCATCCCCATTTGAAATGGTAATTTACGCTTATGCACAGTACCAATTACAGCCAACTTCATACTTCTTCACTTACTCAGAGCCATAAATACATAAATGAGAGTGCTGCACAGGGGAGGGAAGCAGAATTAGCTGAAGCCCTGAAGCTGCTAGGCATACCACTCCGAAACAGGAGCTCTCCTGCTTTGTTTGGTTACCAGAAAACAGGAGCAAACCTGAAGGATGTTTGTCAACATCCTTCCAGGCGTCAGAGCAGCCAACTGCTTACGGCATCAGATGTTAGTGGCCAGATTCTTTGGTGCCTTCGGCCTCTTTATTCTACTCCAAGCGAAGGCGTGGGTCTGAAATGTTTCTCTCTGCATTTCGCAGAATGCCAGACGCACTTATGATGGGAAAGAGGAGTGATTTCACTGAATGTGGCTTTCACATTCCCATTACACTGTAAGAGGGAAGAAACTATGCAATTTGTGCAGCTGCAGACCTCAAAGCCTCAGATGGCAAAAAGATGAGTAGGGATCAGGCATCTAATGACACCCATGTATCCATCACACTGCCATTTCCACCACTGCCCCGATGGGCAGGGATAAAAATTCCCAGTTTTCCCAAGATAGAAGCAACCCTGATTGTTATTTGATAGGAAACCATCCATCCCAGTCATAAAATCATAGAATGGTTCGTGTTGAAAGGGACCTTAAAGCTCATCCAGTTCCAACCCCCTGCCATGGACAGGGACACCTTCCACTATCCCAGGCTGCTCAGAGCCCCATCCAACCTGGCCTTGGACACTGTCCCTATACTACACTTTGAATAGGATGTTTGTGCCACTGTTGGCTGATGGAAGGCTTGCTCTTCCATGATAAGTTGAAGATGACTGCATCACCCTGGAGTATTACTGGAACTCTGTCTTTTCTGTGCATCGAATAATGCCAGGTTCTTGTACTGGGAAAAACATGCCACGGTGTAACTGAAGATTTTGCCACGATACTGGAAATAAAGGGAGAAGGGGAAGGGAAAGCAGGTTGTACTAGAAACTTTCATGCAAGTATTTCCTAGCTTTCAAGGACTTACCTCTGTAAAGCGCCTTCAACACTGTGTTTGTCTTGGGTTTTCAAAAAGCTAAAATTGAAAATAAGTTCCCCAAACTTCTATCTACAGTTGAGTAACTTTTAAGCCTTTTTTAAACTTTTATTTAAGTTTCTTAAGTATTTTCCATGTAAATATGTTGGGGTTTTTTAAGATGCTTTTCATAGACAGATCCTGTAGATGTGTGTCAGGGACTTCAGGTTTCGATTTATTACAATACAAAAAACTTCCTGGCCTCTCAGACAGGCACAGTTTTTAGTTTCACAGCACACTCCTGTGCTGTATGAGCAAATGAATGAGTGTGAAAGAAGCTAACAACAGTATGCAGACCTATCACCAGAAAATGATGGAGGGTTTCACAACTACTTGTCAGGCACCTTAAAATTCCTGAGTAGTACAAACGCTGTGTCAGGTCCTGCAGTATCAAATGCAACTGCTTTGAGATCCCTGCTCACCCTTCAGCTGGACTTTGTCCTCTTTTGGGTCTGTTCAACCCCTTTTGCTCCTGCATTCTGTCATTCAATATCCATCCTTTGATTTATTTCCACCCTGCAGTCCTTGAGCTGGTCCCAAGTGTTTATCCTGCCATCCTGTGCCTTGGCTCCTGCCCATGTCCCAGCCTCCTGTTCGCATTTTCTATCTTCTCTCAGCCCTTGCAGTTCACTGTTCCATCCTTCCTCATTTCCCATCCCCTCCTTCTCCTAATCCTTTTGTTTAGCTTTGGCTCTTCCTGAACCCAAAATATTTCAGCAGAGCCCCACCTGTACACAAGAGAAGGGCATTATTTCCAAAATGACAAGTAATTATTGAAAACTCTGTTGTGGCATTTGGTCCGTCTGCATTTGTGCACGAGTGATGTTACAGCCCTCCTGGTACTTCCAAATGCACAAGTGAGGAAAATCATTTCAGCCCAAGTTCAGAAAGCCCTTGCCAGGAGTCCTGGGCTGAGATCAGGTTGCACGTGCTGCTGGTGGCACCTCTAATATTTTCAACTGGTGGTGTTTGCAACAGGAAATTTTATAGTAGACTTGTGTTTGCGTGTATCTGATGCAATGGAGGTTTGAGAGAGCAGTGTCATACAAAACAGCCCCATTAGCAGCAAGTATGGAGCTAATATTAACAAAGTGAGGATATGGAGCTGGGTGTTGTGAAATAGAAATAAGTGGCATTGCCTTGTAAGAAACCCTATAACGTTTGCCTAAGTGGTCCAGTTAATGAGCCACCTCAGTGCCTTGTATCCTGTGTAAGGGTATGTGGAAGAAGAAAGCATCTGTTTAATTAAAGTAACCCAATCAAGGACCCTTTCAATGCAAAGAGAGACTATTTAGAAGGACATGTAGTGACAGGACAAGGGGGAATGGCTTCAAGCTGATGTAGAGTAGGTTTAGGTTGGATTTTAGGAAGAAATTCTATGCTGGAGGCACTGGCACAGGTTGCCCACAGAAGCTGTGGCTGCCCCATCCTGAGAAGTGTTCAAGGCCAGGCTGGATGGGGCTCTGAGCAACCTGGGATAGTGGAAGGTGTCCCTGTCCATGGCAGGGGGTTGGAACGGGATGATCTTTAAAGTCCCTTCCAACCCCGGCGTTCTATGATTCTATGAAAGGTCACATCCACTTGCAGCCTGTTTAAAGGTTATTAAAACAAAACAAACCAAAAAGACCACAAAAAACCCAAACAAAAACCCAAACAACCAGCAGCAACAAAACAAACAAGGAACACCACAACTGTGGAACTTTGTTACAGTTCAATATTGGCTATTACAAATTGTAAGAGGTGAGATGTTGCCTGCATTGTAACAAAACTCCTTTATTTTATGCCACCACTGTATGTCACTATTGAGAGAGAACAAAACAGAAAGACTTTAATGAGATTTGTGTTGCTCTGATGTGAAGGGAGCTCTGTGTCCAAGGTAAGCCCCCACCCCATGTGTGTGTCATGTGTCCATCCTCCCCCACAGACAGTGCCATAAGGAATATCCTATCTGCAAAGACCTTCTCCCCATTCCATGGTTCCACAGAACTCATTTATCCCCCACATTGCACGTCTGTGTGTCTCCATAAAGGTCACATTTCCATTTTTCTCAGTAGTCAGTGTTAGTGTGAGGTTAGGCAGTAGACTGACCAGGTGCACTCAAGGGGGAAAGTAGAAGGGAATACCACTCCCTGGAGCAACACAGCTCTTCCTGCTTGCTCTCCCTGTCCCCCATCCCAACCATGAAGAAGAGGGAAAGAATTTGGCCTTTCTCTAACTTCTAATTGCCCTTCACAGGGATTTCTGGTCACTCCTGGAGTGGAAACCATGAAACTTCTAGAGGCCATGTGGCTAAAAAAGGGCTGTGTCCCTACCTGTGAAGGCACAGCTGGCAGCATTGTGCTCCTTCTCTCAGGCTGCCCCTCCCTTCATCCCGTTCTGTGAACTTCTTCAGCTGACACATTTGGCACCTTCCCACTTCCCCAGTGTCCTGCCTGTGGGCACGAAGAGCCCTGGAGACACAGCTCTCAGGTCTGCCACCTGTTATCCCACCCATCCTGCACAGACAGGAGCAGCAAGGGCTCGGCCAGCCAAGATCCCTCCCGCTGATGTGGAAACATCTGGTCTAAGAAATCCTCAGGGATTTCAGTAGTAAATCTCTGACAAGTCTCTAAAGAAATAAATCTTGGAGGAATGCACTGAGCAAATTTCTTCCAGGATGGCAAAAAGCAGCAAACAATGACGTCAGAACAGCCTCCCTGCCAAATTTTCTGTCTCTGCTGAAGAAGTAGTAGAGCTTTGTAGCAAAATGAATGTAATAATTTCTGACAGGCAAAGCAAAACATTTTCCACCAACTCTGTTTCAGAGACAGCCAAATCACTTTCCCCCCTTTGTTTGTTTTAGCAGCAGCTTTCCAAATAAAAACAAACAGGCAAATTAGCCCTGAGGTAGACAAGAAACATGAAAAAAATATTATTTGAACAGTCTTAAGATCAACAAGAAACCTTCCAGCTAGGACAGAGAAGGCTTTACCAGACTCCTTGAGGACAACAGTAGTGTGATCACTGAGCTTAGCGACAGTATTTTGGGACTGTCATTACCGAATACAGACCAAACAGACACTAAACTTAATTAAATCTCAACAGAGGAGCCTGACATACAAAACCAGCACACAGACAAATTCCATTCACACAATCCTCTCGTCTTAATTGCTATAAAGGACAGAAATAACTTCCCCTCTTCTTGACCACTGGAGCAATAAGTCAGTCTTGAAATATGAAGCAATAAGGAGCAGATGTAACACAAGCCACCACCTCCTCTGCATTAAAATTGCTGAAAATCAGTGGGGCTTTGCGGAGGAGCTGAATAAAAAGCATGAGGGTCACAGGTAAGGTGAGGAATTACCCACGCAAAGTCATCTGTGTTCTCTCCTGGGCTTTTTGAAGACCACTGGAGAGCCACAAGTTCTGATTCTTGCAGTCTGAGTCAGATTTCAGGGCTCCACCAGTAAACAGGCAGAAAGTAGAAAGCTAATACATAAATGACCCCATTGCTCAATGAGACAAGGGAGATGGGGACAAAGGACAAGAGAAAGTCTGAGGTGTTCACTGTTGGTGTTTTTTTTGGCTGGTTTGAGGGTTTTTTTAATATTTGTTCCCAGCAAAATTGGGACCTCTTAGGACACAAATAGCAGAGTCTGTGAGAGCAAAGCAATATCCACAACAGAGGAGGATCAAGTTAGGGAACATGGAAATCAACTGGACATACACAAGGCTATGGGATCAGCCAAGATGCTTTTTATGGTGCTGATGGAACAGCCAATGCCATTCAAAGGCCAGTTCCTATCATGTCTACAGTTCATGGTGAGCAGGGAGAGGTTCCTGTTGCCTGAGAGGCAAATCCAGACCCCATTTTCAAGACTGGACATTGAGAAGGCTACAGAGCTAATCCTGCTCAAAGCCATTTCCAGCCACACAAGGGGTAAGAAGGTGGTTGGGAGAAGCCAGCATGAATTTATCAAAGGCAAATCATGTCTGACCAACTTTATTTCCTTTTATGATGAAAAGGCTGGTTCACTGGAAGGGGAGAGAGCAGTGAATGTTGCCTACCTTGTTTTATCAGCAATACAGTGTCTCCTGGTGTTTAAAATGTACATTATATAGGAAACAAAAGCCTTTTAACTTCTCTTCCTGTGTACACAATGTGCTACAACTTAGTGCATTCTGAAAAACATGTTAAACAGCAATGGAATAGAGTTATACTGCAGATCTGTCCTCCAATTTTAGGCTTTTTCAAGATCTGGAGCTTGGCAGAGTCACAATTTTAAGCGCTAGATGCAGCTTAAAGCCGCCTGTGTTAATCTGGGAAGCAGATCTAGGAAAATGTTGCTGTAAAACAACTTTGAGAGTAAGGAGCTCCAAGGAAAGGGTATGTCCTCCAAGCTCCAGCTGCTGCTTGCAGAACACATCTATGGCACTGCTGTGTAATTACCTCTGGAATATGATCAACCCAAGACACCCAGGAAAGGCTCCTCAAAAGGGGAAGAAGAGTTTCAGCATCAGCAAGAGAAAAGGAAAAAAAAGCACTCTGTCCTAGTGTCAAGCAATAGATATGTAGTTTGGCACCTAGCACCAAATTACGCCAAGGATTGGAGCTCTGTGCGCGGTTCAAAGCAATGAATCACACTCTTTCCATGACATCCCTCCTATAAGAGCTGTCTCATCCACTTACATCCAACAGTTTCCCAATGGCTGCCAAACCGTTTTGTGAGGAGGAACAACAGCAACACCACTCTTATTTTTTTAAAAAAAACAAACCCCGAGCAGCCACAAGCTGCCTGTAAAATAAACCAGGGACGCTCCTGAACCACCCTTCAGAATTTAATGAGATATACATAAAATTAACCTTGTGTAGCCTTGCCAGGTCAAGGCTTGCTGTGAAGATGTCAACACTCAATGGGTTATGATTGTAAGGGACAAATATCACACAATCCTGAGCTCAGGAGAAGCCTTATATAGTAACTTAGGTACTGTTGGAGGGACAAGCATGGGAGCAACTTTCCTTGGCTGGTGGAATCCCTCTAACCTCTTTTGGGATCACTTAGAGAGAGCCTGGCATGCCAGGCTCTAACTCTGCTGAGGGCTTTTCTGATGAACAGTCTTGTAAAATGCTGTTCCAGTGCCCATAAAGGTGTCAAACAAAATTCCTTAATTACAATGTTGATGCTTAGTTCTTTAGGAAAAAAAAAAAAAAGGAGTGGGAACATCTCCTTCAGGCTCTGTTCTCTCTCCCAAGACTGAGGAAATTTTAACTTTTTACTCTCATAACCAGAACTATAAAAGCCTTTTTCCTCTCAGAATATCGAACATCTTTTTAATAACATGTAATGAAGAGGATGTGGCTGAATAATGCAATTCTTTTGGCCCAGTTCTAATACCTTTTTTTTTATAGTGCTCATCTAAGTCACTAAAAGGAATTAATATTTTATTGCTTTCTATGAAAAATGCATAATGCCTTTCCCATAGCAGAGTTTCAAACTAGTTGCTGCAGTTCAGAATGACATCTCTTTCTGATTTTGCTCTAACTGGAGTCAATAAACCTCTGTGGGAAAATACCTAAATTATTTGTTAAAAGATTAAGAGGAGCCTCAAAATTCTCATGGAGATTGGTTTTGAATTTTTACCATTAAGCTACCGTCCTGTTTCAGTTTCACAGCCCTGAAAAAACAGAAATTACAGTTTCTACCTGTACACATCATCATATATTAACCCTTTCTAGACCTCTGGTTTAAGTAGCCTCTGATGTTAGGAAAGAGGCTTTTCTTTGCAAAAAAAATATAATCCCCTAACCTTTTCCTATTATATCCTGTCTGTGCAATAGGCAAGTCAAACCATGAGAACTAAGAATTTGCAAACAAGCCTTTTATCAGCCTAACACTGTCAATTAAGCAAGCATAACCAAGCTGACAGGTCTGTGTAATCAGAACTATTGTTGGCATCTTGACGTTGGAGGAAAAATAAGGAACCTCACTTGATTCTATGAAGAGCTTAAGCATCCCTAAAGCAGCCAGATTCATTGCCAGACATCTAAAAATAAAGGATGTATTCTGGGCTTTTAAAAGCAAACAGAACCCCTCTCATTTCCAGTAGGTTCTCGGGAACAGCTTCTCCAGGATTTTTCCCCAAGGGAATCATTTCACCCCAGGATAGTGGTCCCAATCCTGCAGGTTTTTACCCTGTTGAGAAGTGCTCTTTAGCATAACTAGCACCTAACATGAAGAATGGCTTGACTAATGATTGGAAAGTGTGGAATTCTGAACTTCATATCTTTTGTAGAGACATTGCTATTAATATTTAAGAATAATAATTAAAAAAAAAGAAAAGATAGATCAGCTCAGGACAGAAATAGCATTAACTGTATTTCATTTTGTAAGGCATTTTGAGCTGTCATCAGAACCAGCTATTGGAGTGGAGCCTTAAGGATCCCATCTATTTTTGTGAGCCCAAACTGACCAATAATTCTGAGGTAATTCTGCAAATGCTGAGGTCTTTGCCGCACGTATAGAGACGATTGTAGCCCAGCAAAATGCTCTGTGTGTGCTCTCTAAACAAGAAAAACACTTCCCAAACCCTCTGAGGAGGGTTTTTGCACAGATTAGTTCTTCTGCAGCCAACCAGTGCTCTCTCCTGAGCAGGGATACACATATCCCACAGGAACACTGGAAGGATCAGGCTGCTTTCCACTCCAGTGGGCCCATTTGGCAGAGCTCCTGCAAGGTGATGCAAGTGTATGTTCTGACAAAGGTCTTCTAATCCTCCAGCCTCCTGGACATCTTCTGTGGGGCAGCACTGAGCTGAGGGTCATTCCTCTGCCTGTGTTATTAGAAGAGCATTAGTGCTACCAAAAACCCATTTAGTGGATTTGCTTCCAGCATTCCTTCAGTTACGTGTAAGCCTATCCAGCTTGTACTGATAGATTCAGAGATATTTTTGGCCAGGCATATCCTTCTATGAGGAGATGTCTTATCTGCTGTTTGCCTCTGAGTTCCATGGAAAATTGCAGCTGGATCCAGCTGAGGCAGAACAGATAGCAATGAAGCACTATCAAACTGCATGGCCTTCCAGGACCTGAAGGAAGCCTACAAAAAAGATGGAGAAAGACTATATTTACAAGGGCCTGGAGTGACAGGACAAGGGGGAATGGCTTCACGCTGACAGAAAGGAGGTTTAGATGGGATATTAGGAAGAAATTCTCCCCTGTGAGGGTGGTGAGGCCCTGGCACAGGTTGCCCAGAGAAGCTGTGGCTGCCCCATCCCTGGAAGTGTCCAAGGCCAGGTTGGATGGGGCTCTGAGCAACCTGGTCTGGTGGAAGGTGTCCCTGCCCATGGCAGGGGGTTGGAATGAGGTGATCTTTTTGAGATCCCTTGTAACCCAAACCCTTTCATGATTCTATGCCACCTCTTACCTCATGTCAGATGAATTCACTTGACCTATGACATCCAAGCAAATGACAACCTGAAGGAACACCATGTGCCTGTCTCCCATTTTTTATCACTTCACTGCACCAGAAATATTCTGGTGGAAACTCTGGATGCTTGTCATTAAGGGGTTTGGTGCCTTATCTGTGCATTTATTTCTGCATTTTCCCTGTCTGCTTCTAAGGAGAAAGGGAATTCAACAGTAGTTCTGTGTAGGAACCAAAAGTCTGAGCAACAGATTCTTGTGGTTTTCTGCTTCTCCCCTTTCCCAGTGCTTGGCTTCCAAGGATGCTGCTGAGAGGGACAGACAGGAGGGTGGTTGCTTTTCATCCCCACTTGAGAATTGATTCTGAGTTTTGCTGTTTCTCTGAAGCTGGAACCTTGTGAACAGGTAACCAAGGATTCCTGCTCTAGTCATCCAAGGGGAGAAAGGGAGAAGTAAAAAGCTGTCTTCCCATAAAATCTTGGTGTCTGATTACATGCATTTCCATCAGAAAACTGTCCCCACAGAGTCAGCCCTGGTTAAAATGTAATTCCCAAATCCTTGCAAATAAAGAAGGTCTATTGTCTTCATTGTTTGAAAGAAGGTTTGTCTGATCCCTGATTTTTAATTCACAGGAAAAAAAGTGAAGGAAACTCTAGGAAAGAATCACTGTTTCTGAACCCAAAGTGTTATTGATTATCCCTGGACATACATGCAGAACTTTGCTGGCAGTCATCAGGATTACATCAGGATAACTGAGGTCCAAGGGACCCACAGGACGCTGGGGTTGACTCCTCAGTTCCCAAATGGCAACTGTATGCAGGATTTGATCCTAGATCAGAAGGGAAAATGAATGAACTAGGACCTTCTAACAGACATAGATTCAAATTGAAAATATCAACTAGATAGTTGTTTAAAACCTGGCAGTGGGCTTTGTCCAGAGCCCAGCCACAGCAGCTGCTGTTTTGAAGGGTAGTACAACAGGTAAAATTCATGGCAAGGTCACCAAAAACCTAAACACTTCCAAGGGCCAGCATTTGTGTGCCCCAGAATATCGCAGTGGGTGTACTGCCCATAACATCAGAGGCACAGACCAATATTGCAATTATGATAATTGGGTGAGGAACAAAAAATTAGAGATCATAAAATGCATTTCTTTCTCTGCTGTTCTCAAGTGATTACCATTACCTGCAGAAGCAGAACCACACTAGGGAATTCCATAATGAGTTCCAAGCACCACCCATTACCAAAACATCTCGTTGATTTGAATTCGGGCCACTAAGATCATCAGAGGGATGGAGCAGCTCTGCTGTGAGGAAAGGCTGAGAGAGTTGGGATTGTTCAGCCTGGAGAAGAGAAGGCTCTGGGGGAACCTAATTGTGGCCTTCCAGGACCTGAAGGGAGCCCACAAGAAAAATACAGAGAGACTATTTCCAAGGGCCTGGAGTGACAGGACAAGGGGAATGGCTTCAGACTGACAGAGAGTAGGTTTAGATTGGATATTAGGGAGAACTTCTTCCCTGTGAGGGTGGGGAGGCCCTGGCACAGGTTGCCCAGAGAAGCTGTGGCTGCCCCATCCCTGGAAGTGTCGAAGGCCAAGTTGGATGGGGCTCTGAGCAACCTGGGCTAGTGGAATGTGTCCCTGCCCATGGCAGGGGGCTTGAGATGAGATAATCTAAGATCCCTTCCAACCAAACCATTCTTTGTTTCTATGATTTCTTAGGAAATATACCACTATTTCCACAGGGGAAAAAAAAAAACAGAACAAAATGAAAAAAAACAAAGAAACAACAACAACAAAACCCAAACAAAAAAACAAAAGATACGTACTTTTTTTTCCCTTCTATTCTTATTACAGAGGCACTACACTTGTTCTCAAGTTCAAATTCTTATCCCAGACACAAAGAATGATGTTTCCAGAGGAACTTGGAGTTAATAATGATGAGCATGAGCTCATTATTCCATTTCCACAAGGAACTGCTGTGTTTGTGTATTTTTGCTATGTGTTGAAGAAAGGAAGCCTGACTTTCCAAACAGCTTCTTATCACTAGTCTGGACCACTGTCAGGTGCCTGACTTTGGACATTTGAAGTTAATGCTCCTCTGAATAATTAATCCTTTTTTTAAGAAAAACGGTGCATAAATGTTCCCAAACTGACTTTAAAGGAAACGTTGTGCTGAGTACAAAGATCATCTGATCAAGTTATAAAGGAGGTAAAACACTTCACCAGTGGAGTGACAGGAGGTGAATACCTCAGGCTTCATGTAAAACAAAAGGTGTATTAAGCTCAAGTGGTTCAGATGAAAGAATCCTTTTATTCCAGGGTAGTTTGGGTACAAATTAAGTGAATAGGCTCTAAGAACAGAACTATCTTTTCTGTATTGTATTCAATCATGTCAGACTCAGTGCTGAAAGTTTTCTGGAACTGTGTGTAAGTCCCTATTTTTAAGGGTCACCTTAGACATAATAATTCCATATTTCAGTAATGCCTTCCACCCAAACTTTTTGACTCATCTTTAGAATTGCTGTCAGAGTCCCCTTTACTCTGCCCAGACACGTGGGTAGTTATTAAGCCAAATAAGTGCAGGTTTTGTACAAATCTTTAAGTGTATCTGGGTGTGTTTACATGGCACACGTTTGGTTGCAAGGCTCTGCTTATTTATAGAATTATTGACTGGTTGTACAAATACATGTCTTTGCAAATTTATGCATGAAAATGTTCTTGAATCATTTAGCAAGCTTTTGCACAATGCATCTGGAACTGCACCTTAGAAAGTATTGCAATCACTATTCTCTCTTCATGGGTTATTTTCTTGATTTAGTGATTGCAGACAGCGGAGAACAAATGACTGATGCACAGCAAGAACAGGGAAGGGGGCTTATTTTAAGGCAAACAGTTCAGACACAGACTGTAGAATAACATGAATTTACATCACTGCAAAGTTTCAAATATTTATTTCAAGATAAATCAGGACCGGATGGCTCCAGAGACTGAGGTAAATTTGTTCTATAATTTACTCACAGAAAACAGCTCAGTGAGCTTTAAATCAAGGCTTTAGAAGAGGAGCACTCTCAGTTTTGGTGCAGGGGTGCTCAGTATTCTCCATAAGTTATCCCCATTGGAATCTTCTCCAGACAAACTCCTAAACCCTTAGATGTTTCCCTAAAAAGCACACAGCCTTGGAACAGGCCAACCTTAGAAATGGGCCCCATTTTGTAGATGGAGAAAAGGCAGAAGAGAAGTGCCGAAGGACACTAAGCAGAGCTGAGGTTACCTTCCCTTCAGTCCAATGCCCTAAAATAAGCCCCAAAGATGGGCATTCCAGATGCCCTTTTCTCCTCCTGGAGATGCTCAACTTGCATCTGTCTTTCAGGAAGGGAGAATGGCAAAATTATGAAACTACAGAAATCTTTCCCATCCACTAGTGTGACCAGGGAAAGAAATTAGATATTAGAAGCAAGGTCTTGCCTTCAGAGAAAGAAGCAGTGTTTTTTCTAACATCACAGAGAACACCTGCTTGCTCAGCATCAGTCAGAAGTAATTCACCTGCAGGGAGCAGGGCAGAATAAGTGCTGAACCCACTGAAAACAGGATCAGGCTCTTTAAAGGACATACACAATGTATTCTGGCACTCGGCTCCCATTTCACAACAGCCGAATGGGAAGAAAGCGAAGCCTCCAAGTCTGCCACACTTCTCAGAGCTTCAGAGACACTGAAGGGAGTGTGAGAGCACCAAGTATAGGTTTGTAATTTAATTTATGTTTATTTTGGTCCAAGGTTGAGGTCAATGCACGATGAGGAGGTTATCAGATGACTCATATTAGCCTGAGCACTGTGCTGGGATAAAGTTAGTACTGTGCCTACTGGGAAGATGTAAGATTGTCAGATGGCCAGGGTACAGCCTTATATAATTCATTTCTATTCCTGAAGTAATTTTCTTGGCCATGTCTGAGAAGGGAACGAACATTCTTTTGTAGTGGCGTGGCAAGGTGGAAGTCTGGGCTTTACACATAATGTGCTCAGCTGCATTGACAGGAAAACTCATTATTAACGTGAATTACTTGCCCTTTTTAACACTTACCATGATAAGACACATACAGCATTATCCAGTCCTTTTTTATACCTGGAAATGCACATATATACATTTCTAAGAAGCAGTTTCTTGCTGGTTTGCCTAATTAATGACACAAGCAGGAGGAGTAAGACAAAAACTGAAAGAAACCAATTTTTATTTTTTTTTCTTCATTTAAGTCCAAGGCAAAAACTCCATGTTTCCCCCATGGGAACAGAATAGGACTCCTATGTGTCATGGGAGAAACACAAAATCAAAGACATGGCCCAGAAAGGATGTCAAGGAAACATGAAACTGGTGCTCTGCTCATGTATTTGAAGGCAGGCCTGAAAAAAAGCCAGTCAAAATGTTTTAGCCATGATTACTCGTCCTTTTGAATGAAGCATAAAAAAATCCTCTTAAAGCACAAAGAGGGAATTTTTAGAAGTAAATTAATGTAATCTTGAAAAAATTCTTGCACCTGAACTGAACTAAACTACCTGCTAAGAGTTGTTTGGCTTTGAAAATGAGCCAGAAGAACTAGTGTCCAATCAACTAAGCAGAGATCAGCAGTGCCCCTTGACCATGGTGAAGGCTAACAGCTGGATTATAAAGAGGATGGTGAGTAGATAAATGAAAATCATTATTTACTTCAAAATTTTTCCAGGTTTGGATCCTTCAGGGCAAGAAAGATATTGAAAAACTGGAATGAGTTCAGTGGAGGGGCACCAAAATGGTCCAGGGGCAAGAGAATTTGTCCTGTGAGGAGAAGCTGAGGCAATGGAGCTTGATTATACTTAAGATAAAGCTTTGGAGATATGTTTAAATCCACCTTCCAGTTCCTGACAGGCTTTATCAGGAGCAAAGAGCAAGGGTCTTATGTGCTCAGCTACAGAATAAGAGATAATTGTTCTAATTTGAAGCAAGAGATGTTCTTACTGGACATAAGGGTGGGGAAAAAAGGCACAACAATATAACAAAACACAGGAACAGGTTACAAACATATGGAAACTAATTAAGAGCAGTATGTGGCTCCCTGTCTTCCAAGGTTTCCCAGAACCATCACCTGGAAAGACAGAGAACAAAATGGGAGACCAAGGACATGAAAATTTTTTTCTTGAAACTGTGCATCCATGGTGGAAAAGACACTATTTCCAAGGGCCTGGAGTGACAGGACAAGGGCGAATGGCTTCAAACTGACAGAGAGTAGCTTTAGATTGGATATCAGGGAGAAATTCTTCCCTGTGAGGGTGGTGAGGCCCTGGCACAGGTTGTCCAGAGAAGCTGTGTCTGCCCCATCCCTGGAAGTGTCCAAGGCCAGGTTGGATGGGGCTCTGAGCAACCTGGGCTAGTGGAAGGTGTCCCTGCCCATGGCAGAGGGTTGGAATAAGATGATCTTTTAGGTCCCTTCCAACCCAAGCCCCTCTATAACTCTGTGATTTTATGCAAATCCACATTTTTGGGAAAAACAGTTGGGCTTTAAGGCTTTCAAAAGTCAGAAAAAATTCTGAGCCACTCAGTTTCTAAATAATTAACTCCCCTAACCCATACTGCGTGTCCTGATCTCCAGTTTGAGGCCTCATTATCCTAAGGATCAGTGAAACAAAGGCCTTTTAATCTTTTCTAGAAGTGTAGGTGCTAAATATAGATCTGGTTTAAACTATTAAAGTATAATACTCCAATTCATTTTAAAAGCAACAAAGCAATTAATCTTTATTTCTGCAGTTGTAGACCCATTCTCTTCTTTAGCCGTGGATTCCTGCAGAGCTGCTTCTCCCTACCTTTTGTGGTATGATTAGTTAACACAAATTGCAGGGTATCATTTTCAAGGGCTCCTGTGTCACAGAAACTTCATCTCCAGAAGTCTTGAAGATTTAGAGAGGCAAAGCCAGGACTGATGTGCCCTGGTGTTGGCTGGCAGTTTGCCCTTGCAGGAGGACAGGCTGGGGATTCCAGAGGTGCCCTCCAGACAACACTTCTGTGATTTTCCAAAAGCCCCTCAACATGACTCTCTCTGGTAACTCGTTGGTCATAGAAAAGTCACAGAGAACGGACCTTCTCAAATCCTGCAACTGCTCCACTCACCATCCTGATGCTAAAAGTCCTTTTCTCCAACATGTGAATTTTCCAAAAGCAAGACAGGGAATGACATCTGCATGGACAAGAGTAAACTCTGGAGAGTCAAAGGACTGATACCTCCTCCTGTTAAAGAGCCAGACAGAAAAATTACTGTGCATGTCAGCTTAAAAAACAAAGGTGTTTTCTTGCTAACTTCCCTAGCCCTCAATGAAAAAAAATATAAAGAGCTATTTGAAAATTCTCTTGGGTACATCTGTATAAAACAGATTATGCTTCTTTTTCATTAACTTCAGATCAAAGCTCTTCACTTTTTAAGTATGGAACCAAAGGGATCAGGTAAAGTAAATATCATCTTCTCTCCAATTTCATGTACAAACACTGAGTTCTCAGGCTGAGAAGACATGATTTAGTAGCATTACTACCAAAGAAAAATCTGCATTTATATCCTAATTTTCACATGGATGGCTGGGCTCTCATTATTTTTTAGTGCGATGATTATATTTAACTACAGAGGGCCTGGCTGACATTGTCCTGGAGATCTCTGCCAGGGACAGGCTGAATAGGAGTGAGGGGAATAAACTTGTGCCTTGGAGCATGTCTCATGTGAAGGGGACTAATGGGGGCATAAAGTCCCATCCTCACATGCAGGATGTACCTCCAACTTCTCCCCCTCCATGCAGTCACATGAATAAGTTTCTAAAAGCAGGACCAGATAAACCATTAGACATGTTGGACTAGATGTACTATTCTATGACATCTGCAAAAATAAAGTGAGTAGATACTTCAAATCCACATTAAAACATGGCCCAAAGGCAATATCCAAGCTATATTGCATTCCACTGCTGTACAAACACTGACAAAGATTTTTCCTACCCAACCCAGTCATTCAGATTTAAATCCCACACAGCTGAGGATTGTCAGACTCTTGTTTCGAAACTTGTCTGCTGATGAGAAGTGCACAACCAGCTCTGCTCCCATCAGCTGTATTAAAAATAAAAGTTTGATCCTGAGGTTAGACCAACATTTGTGTACCGGTTGCCAAACTTAAATGAACTTTCCTAACCAAGGCAGAAAGGCCAAAGATTTGTGCTAAGAAACCTATTGTGAAATTTTATTCCACAAATGGATCGCCCTGTTCCCACCTAAAAGAAGGGAACTGTACAAGTGCATGTTTACATCTCATACCCTCATTTGAACACTGTCATATGGAGCTGAATTTATTACTGGAGAAGGGGAAGAAATAAATTTCAGACGTGTTATCTATTATCCAAGTATCTATTCCTCAGCTTTTTACTATTTCAATAACAATCTGCTAAGGAGAGAGACTATTTCCAAGGGCATGTAGTGACAGGACAAGTGGGAATGGCTTCAAACTGAAAGAGGTTTAGATTAGATATCAGGGAGAAATTCTTCCCTGAGGATGGTGAGGCCCTGGCACAGGTTGCCCAGAGAAGCTGTGGCTGCCCCATCCCTGGAAGTGTCCAAGGCCAGGTTGGATGGGGCTCTGAGCAACCTGGGCTAGTGGAAGGTGTCCCTGCCCATGGCAGGGGAGTTGGAATAAGATAATCTTTAATGTCTCTTCTAACCCATGTCATTCTGTGATTCTATGATTTTTTTTCCCATATATTGGCTTCCAAAGTTTTCAAAAGCTGTCCACAGACAGGGTCATGGCCCTGTACACAAGGTAACATACTCCACTGAGAGGCCCTTTGAGTGATTTGGTAAGTGGAATGTGGCAATCCTGGAAGTTACACAGCAAGAGGAAAGCAAAGATGATCCAATAAGCCACAGATTCTTCAAGTTCACTCTAAATAGCCCAGCTCTGGGAAAAGGCAGGTCCAACCTTCAAACTGGCATGGTTTATGTTAGTATAAACCGGATGTTAAAATAATTGAGCCTATGTTGACATTTTTAGACCAATTCCCCAAAATTACTAGGAGTGAATGCAAAGTTACCATTTGCCTGAGAATCCTGAGTCACCAATCACTTGCAGCCAAGCTCCAACAGCTTCTCATATCTGTGGGATGAAAACAATTCCCCAGGAGCACTGGTGTTCCCACATGGGATACAAGGGGCTCCTGTAAGACGCTGAACAGCATCGGAAGAAAACCAGCCTGAGAAATCCTCATCAGCTTTTTTCCTGGCAGCTCTCATGCCTGTACATCTCCAAACAGGTCATAAAACACGGCCTCAGAGCAAGACCTGTGCTAAAAATGTCCAAGATCTGTGATTTGCCCGAGTGCCACCTGATTTCTCTCTGCCCAAACAGCTGCCCTTCTCTCTCTAGCAGTTCTACCACTGCCTAATTTCAACAAAATGCAACAGGAAGACATAAATCTCTGATACAGAAAGATTCCACAGAGGAGAGAAAGCCTAAAAGTTTCCCTTCTGAAGAAAAAAAAAACCCACCTCAATAGTTATTAACAGGGAGAATTCTTCCACAGTTCGTCCTTGAATGCAGGTACAGGAAATAAGATGTGAAAGATTCCAACCCTCAAGTGGCTCCTGATGTGTGTCATGGGGTGTTTGCCCACGTGTTCCATGGGAAAACATAAGGTTTGTAGTGGTTCCACAAGTGGCTGGTGAGCAGGAGAAGTAGCACACAGAGCCTGCATTTTGATCTGTGTTAAGGAAATTCAGCAAAGGGTTTTCCTGCTGGATGGCCACATTTTAAGCCTGCTGTGAGCTTGTGTAAGTGCCTGTTAACACTTACGAAAGGTAAGGAGACACATTTGGGGCTAAATCCCTGTCTGTCTATCTCACTGCATGTTCCTAGCTTTAGTCAGTGGTGAATACAGACAGAAGTGGGAGGGGGGAGGAGACACAGTTCAACTATTTAGAAAACAGAACTCTTTTCTGACGAGTTATGCAGCTTCCCTCTATAATTTCAAAAAGTACTTCCAAGGAACAAGTGGGAGTTGCATTTCTCAACCTGAAAAGACCTAAGGCTTTGGGAAGATTTTGTCCCACAAAAAGGTGAAAGACGGGGTGAAATCCCCATAGACAGATAGACATTGATTTCAAAGCTGTAGGAATGGCTCCTGAAGCACAGGGATATCACTTGGATGATTTACTTTTTATTAAATTAAATCAGTAGTAGGCTTAGTTTCTCATTAAAAATGTTGTTTAAGGAGGGGAAGGAGAGGTAGCCCCACTTTAAAGTTGTTGAGGTGAGATTTGGAAAAGTTTAACAAAGGAAAAAACCAGACAAACAAACCCCATAAAACTTCATGGGAAATTGGGGAGGGGGGAAATGGCACTTCTGCATGGAAAAAGAAAACAAGAAAAGCAACTCTACCATCAATAAATTCTGAAGCTCACCTAGAATTTCTTGACCAAGCATATCTCTTCAGTGTCTACAGTAAGGCATAGTGCTGAAACTAAGGAGATTTTTCAGCAAGTCCAGCCAGGTGCCTGAAACCTCATGGGTAAGGAAGCTGTCCACTTCAGATCCACTAAGCACTTCAGATCCACAGCTCACAAATCTGAAGACAAGCAGCAGCTGAGGCAGAGAGTCCCGGGGTGTTTTATAGTGATTAAACAGGAACACAAACTGCCACAGGAAAAGAAAAATCTCTTCAATTAAAAAGGTTAATTAATTAAAAGGATGACTCCTCCTCTGCAGCAGATCTGTTTTTCCTTGGAGGGTGCTGGAGAGCCCAGGCAGAGGGCAGTGGCTGTCCTGGCTTTGGGGTGGCACAGCAGGCACAGGAACTCTGTTTCCTGGGTGAATTTCAGCTCCCTCTATCCCAAAGCCAGGTCCTAAAGCTGTCTAAACTGTGGTCTAGAACTATCTCCAGGCTCTGTTTAGACTGCAAACAGCTCTGGGTGATTGCCATCCACATACAGATGGAGATGCCATTGGGTGGTACCCAACTCCCCAGTTTCCCAGCAATCACAGTGACCACACCACCACTCCATACATCACACTGGTTGCATGCAAATTAAGCTTTTCCAGAGGAAGAAAATAAACAGGGTGGTGCACCTTTCCTTCCTGTAAGGCCACACTGTGGGGCGGATCAACACAGTGCCCAGGGAGAGGCCTGAGCAGGAGGCAACGGCTCTGCAACAAAATCACGTAGTACCAAGTGTGAGAATTAAGATGAGGAGAGACCTCTGGAGGTCATCTAGAATTCCCTAGGCCACAGATTCAAACTTGGAGAGTAGATTTAGATTGGATATCAGGGAGAAATTCTCCCCTGTGAGGGTGATGAGGCCCTGGCACAGGTTGCCCAGAGAAGCTGTGGCTGCCCCATCCCTGGAAGTGTTGAAGGCCAGGTTGGATGGGGCTCTGAGCAACCTGGGATAGTGGGAGGTGTCCCTGCTCATGGAAGGGGGTTGGAACTGGATAATCTTTCAGGTCCCTTCTATCCCAAACCCTTCTATGACAGGGTTCTATGAAAAAAACCTGTTTTTGAAACTCCTCAAGGATGGAGATTTCACTGCCTCTCAGGGCTTTGCCACCACTGAACCACTCTCATGATGAAAACATTTTTCCCTTATATCACATCAGAGAAGATACAGGAGTCACCATTACAGACCTGACATTGCAAGCTCAGAGCTTTTTACTTCCCACACAAGTAGGAATTTAGACTGGAGCTATGCACAGCTGCATATGTATACAGAAATCTAAAATTAGTAATATCTTCTCTAATTTCTGGTCTACCTTAAGACCCTCTCCTGCTGCAGATGTCTAAAATATACCAGTTTCTACCTGAAGACAGCAAGCTAGGATTTGCAGATAAATGTTAAAAATCCCAGAATAATCAAAACTGCTTAATCTCAGTCCATAAAAGAAAGGTGAATATCCACATGTAGTTTCCTTCGCTTACTCCCTCTTAACATCCCCTTCAGACCAAATAGAATTCCATCAGCTGTTCTTGGCCCTTAAGATAAATATCCTGCATTACTGCTACAGGTTCCTGTAACTTTCAAGTCTCCAATGAGAAACATGATCAGAACTGATACATTTTTAGAAAAGCCCTGGTAATACTCTCAAAAGAAAAGGCTTTGCACATTTATGAGCAGCAAATGCAAGTATTTGCATGTTAAAACTGGTTTGCAAGAGTCCTGGGACAGCCCCAACAAGCAGGACTCATGACATAGAGAATTCCCTGTCCCCTCTCTGCCTGACTGAACAGGGTGATTTAAGGGATAGGGGACAATGGTGTGAGTCCCTCACAGGTACATCTCCTTTGTGACTGCCCCACCTACCCAGGTGCCTTTGTACAATAAGACTGAGGCTCTGCAAGTGGAATTGAATGATGGTCCATGGAGGGTGGAGGTGTTGCTGAGATTGACAGTCTATGCCCTGCATCAAAACTGCTTCCATAAAGAAAAAGAGAGGGGTCATTGCCCTCTGAAGGGAACTAAAGGTCCCATATACAGACCAGACCCACTTCTTAGTGACATCTGTTGCCTCCCTGTTGCTCACGTTAAAGATGTGAGGAGAAAGCTTCACACCCTGGTACAGCCTGCAGATTATTATCCATCATTGATATTTCAATATTTCATTGCCTACAAGAAGTTCAAGGGGATTAAGAGAGACTTCAGAGTCTTAGGATCACAGAATATGCTGAGTTGGAAGGGACCCACGAGGATCATCGAGTCCAGCTCCGGGCCCTGCACAGGACCATCCCCAGGAGTCACACCACGTGCCTGAGAATATCATCCCAGTGCTTCTTGAACTCTGTCACTTGGTGCTGTGACCACTGCCCTGGGGAGTCTGTTCAGTGCCCAACCACCCTCTGGGTGAAGACTGGTTAAGGGATCAGGAGCACAGGTAGTGTTCTCCTCTATCCTTCCAGTTGCAGGGAACAATAAAGGAAGAAACAGGGGCTAAGGGCTGGACTCGATGATCCTGGTGGGTCCCTTCCAACTCAGCATTTTCTGTGAGCTCCGTGGAGGTAGCAGGTGGAGATTCATGTGGCAGCAAAGGATTACTGATGTATTAGAAACCATGGGAGTGCCTGGGAACATAGGAATTAGGGCTTCTCCCCCTAAGGAGATGGCAGGATCAATAGTCCCCCTACAACCAAGCTTCAGGCAGCCATGGGGCGAGGGCAGCTCACCAAGCTTCTTAGAAGCTGCTGGAACTTCTGACAAAGCAGGTTTTCATTATTTGTCTGCAGAATAGTTTGATGCAATGACATTTGTATTTTCACTGCTCTGTTAACACATCTTCAGCCAAAGATATTGCAGACCACTGAAAGACATGTCACCTGAGAACTGCCTTTTGAGGTTGTTTTTTTTTTTATTTTTATTGTTTCATATGGATGATAACATCAACTTCAAAGTTTTCAGGAACACAAGAAAACCATTCAGGGAAGAAAAAGACAAATCTCCAGGTCATCCAAGAATTTAGGCAATGCAAAACTGACATAGATGCAGAGCAGCAAGGTCTGTTTTCTGAGCATTTCCTAAAGTCTCACAAATATTTAAGTGCTTGGCTTTGTGTTTGCTACACCTGCACTGGACTAACCTGTTTGGAGTGTTGCCTTGCATTCACCTAAAAATCACAGTGATCTCCAAACCTTTGTGTCCCTTTTGGCAACTGGTGGAGTATGAATTTACCTTTTTTCCAGTGGGATCTTTCACCACTAAGAGGTGGCTTGAGGCTGCTGATTCAGCTCTGCAACACTGGTCTGAGGGCAGCACCTTTTCAGAGTCCTGAGCCTCACCCAGCCCTGAAGTGCCTCACATGCTCAAGCACAGATTTTTCTCATCCAAAGCCTACTTTCTCCACAGCAGGAGCCCAGGGAATCAGGAAACCCTTTGCCTTTCCTCTTGAGATGAGCCACAGAGTTTGCCTTGGAGCCATGGGCTGCAGAAACCAGAGGACTTCAAGCCCTGGGTCTGGGTAGAAGTGAGGGCAACTTGTTCCTGTGTTTTTGCAGGAGTTTTCTGAAAGCAATATGCCACTGGATACTGTATTTTCAAAGCAATTTTTCCATGAAAGCGTCATTCCTTGGAAAATACTAAGGCAGCTTTCTTCTTGCTGTTTCTTCTACAGAGAAAGGTCAACCTTCTACCCCTCAAGAAACTCCACCCTGGCACAGGGCTGACACACAGTTATGCTGGAGGGACAACCATTTGCATGGATTAAAAAGTAATTTTGCAAAAATCAATAATTCCTTCTCAGGTTTCAGAGCCCTAGTGGCAATAAATTGGAATGTCCTTGCCTGTGAACTCAATAGGAATTTCATTCAACCCAGCAGAAACAAATTCCAAAATGCATTTTATACTCCAAAACTGGTTCAGGTAGATGTTAATTTGTATATTCCTTAGCCTCCCTGCCACCATAACCTTATTTTCAAAGCTGATGACCACCCAATATTCCCATTTCAGATGAAGATGAACTTTTCCCTACCCTTTTTATTCTTTAAGCATTTATGTACCTTTTCTTTTTTTTTTTTTACTGACTGTGTCTTGCATAAAACATTGTTTCTTTAAGTGGAGAGTACAAGGACATCTGTTTGCTTTGTGGTTTGCTTTGTTTTTTATCCTCCCTGCCAAAAATACCTGGAGTTGAAACCAGAAACTGTCACTTCTAGAACACTGCTTGTCTGGCTCTGACAATGACAAGCCATATCACTAATTTGTTAAACAGGCTTCTCCAGAAAAATTGGAAAATCAATGAAAAAATTGGGTGAACTAAAGGACTAGAATCAGAGAAATTAGGTGAAATAAAGTTAGTAAAAGAGTGTATATTCAGAGATCAATAGGAATTTCTCCTCTCTATTATGTATTCACAGACTAAAAAAAGAATGGAGATGAGAACTCTATATACTGCTTGATTACAGGATGATTGCAAGAGATCAATAGGACAAGGCTATGAAGGCAGTTCAGAAAATTCTTTTAACGAAAAGAAGCTAAAGAAAATTACTTTATTTTGCCTTAAGAAAATGAAGTTGAAAAGGGGATACAATTGCTTCTTTAGTTTCCCAGGAGGGGAAAAAACACAAAGCAGAGAAACTTCTAAGCCAAAAGACAATGCTGGCAGAAGAACACATGGTCTTGTTTGTTTACACTCCCCAAGGAAGGATGTAGGCTGAAAATTTGGGAGAAGTTTCTAACCATCAGAACTATGAAGCTCTGGAACAGCCTTCCAGCAGCAGGGAGGGGGCAGAACTGTTTTTGACCAGTTCTTCAATTGCAGGATTTATGAGACAACTTGCAAGACTTGGAGCACAAATATGATGATTTAAGGAGTCATAGGGGTCTGGTATTTCTGGTCACGCTCCTGCTCATAGACACTGCACTGGAATTTAAAAAAAGGTAGTGGATGGGGACAGGAGGGAAGAGAGGAGAGTGAATGCTTTAACTTCCCCAAAATTATGCTCAGCACATCATCACTGTTTCTTAGTGGTAAATCTTTTTGTAATTTCACTTATTAAAGGAGAATGAGTCAAAGTAAAGATCTAGCTTTTTTATTATTGTTAATAGTATGGGCCACGTGTACATTTTTCTGTGACTGTAGCTGAGAAAGGTTCAGGCTGCCAAAGAGCAAATAACCAACTAAAACACTTGAAAACAGAAAAAGAAACAACGACAACCCACAACAACAAATCTCAAGCATAATCTGATGTGCTTTTTCCATACACTCCTAAGACTGCAAACAGCACTCTGCAATCTAGACGTGGACAGAGATTAACAGGAGAGGTGAACAACCTTCAGTTGGACCCTGGTAAAACTACTGCCTCTTTCTCTTTCCACCTGGTCCCAGCTTTTCCCATGTGCTTCTTTTTATTTCTTTCTTCACGTTTATGGGCTTGGCCTTTTGGAGTTTCCCTCTTTTGGTCTTCTCCCGCTGCAAAGCTTTTTTGGAATAGGGAAAGATGCCAAAAGTCATAGGGAGAAAAGGAGGACCATGAGACTGGAGGAGGTGACCACAGGCCTACAGGGTGTGAGAAATCACCCTAAACAGTATTGTTGGAAACTACTGCAGTCCAGAGGCAGGAAGCACTTGCAGAGGCTTTTCTGAATTATATTTACCAAAGCTCACTGAATCTTTCCTCTTTCTGCTGATCTTCTTGAGGTGATGAACTCACCAGAGTTAAAAAAGCTAAGCCAGGCCCTTTGCCAGAACTGCTCCACATTTTGATTGAAAACATAGCAGGAAGCAGGTAAAGTCTTTATTTAATCTACAGTGCAGATTAACATGGTTCTCCCTAATGTGCAAACATTTAACACGTGTGTGACATTTAGTCAGCATTCCATGTAGTACAGCACTTGGAACACGGAAAGCAAGAAGTATTTTACACTACCCCCGGTCCCCACTGACACATTGTGTGCACACAGAGTGGTCCCTACAGGCAGACACACCCCAGGGCAGCAAGGCACTGATATTATATTACCTGTACAAGTGTGGAGCATCAGAGAGGCAGCACAAATAGAATAGGACATTTTCTCCAGAAGCAGGTTTCCTGTGAACTTGAGTAATTGTTTCTTGGACTAGACAACCCGAGGACTCTTCACATGAACTTAACCCAAGGCACTGAGAAGGAACAATGCTCAGGAAGCTGTAGGAGTTTCCCAGGAGGAATTAAAACCCTGCTGGTTGTAGAGAAGCTGGCGAGGCTTGTCCGGTCCTCAGCAATTATTAATCCCCTTGCTTTTCCACATGACACTGCTGAGGGAGGTCTGAAGCACATCAAGCATGGCCACATGGCTCGGAGGGCAATGATCAAGGGCATGGGACCCAGGTGGGGCTCCACTTGTTCCTGTCAGTGGGATGGAGGGGCTTGAGGAGGAGTAGATGGATCCTGCAGGTCAGAACTATTTGTACAGTTGGGTTTGGCTCCTATGACAATGGGGCCCTCCCTGAAGATCAATGTCAGCTTGGAAGGGGACAAGATTCATGTGATCAAGTGGGAAAAAAGTATCTTTTCCAACAGGCTGTCCAACGTCATGAGAAGAGCTTTAATGAAAGAGTGATAAAAGAGGGAGAGAGGAGAGATGACCAGCAATCTAGTGAAGAAATGGTGGATTTTTGAGAACACTTGAACAGAAGGGACCTTTCTTGCAGTGAGTGGCCCGGAACTGGACACAGGACTCGAGGTGTGGCCTCACCAGTGCCCAGTACAGATGGACAATCTGTATTTAGAGTCCTGAAAGCTGATGTTCCTCAGTGAAATGCACAATAAGCAACTTCACAGTGTCGTAGCAGGGTCTGTACAAAAGCACTCTGCCATATTTGCACCAGCAAGATGTTGTGAAAGATTCTCCCCTTAGGGAGGGAAACATTGGCTTATGTTTCTGGTGTGTTTAGAACTCTGGACAGTTTGATACAGTCCTTGAAATACTGCTTATTGCAGTGTCAGGCTTTGGGAAACAGCCCATCTGTGGAGGCTTCAAGCAGTCAGACACATCAAAGGTTTCTGTCTAGAAAGGAAGCTGAAGAACAGTATGAGGAAGAAAAATTTTATGCCCAGTTATTCATCTCATTTCACAGGGAAGGATGGAAGGATTTATCTATGAAGGGTCAGATGACAAAATAATAGAATTGTTTGGGTTGGAAGGGACCTTAAAGATCATCTTGTTCCAACGCCCTGACGTGGGCAGGGACACCTTCCACTAGCCCAGGTTGCTCAGAGCCCCATCCAACCTGGCCTTCAACACTTCTAGGGATGGGGCAGCCACAGCTTCTCTGGGAAACCTGTGCCAGGGCCTCACCACCCTCACAGGGAAGAATTCCTCCCTAATATCCAATCTAAACCTGCCCTCTGTCAGTTTGAACCCATTTCTCCTTGTCCTGTCACTCCAGGCCCTTGGAAATAGTCTCTCCCCATCTACCTTGTGGGCTCCCTTCAGGTCTTGGAAGGCCACAATTAGATCACCTCAAAGCCTTCTCTTCTCCAGGCTGAACAATCCCAACTCTCTCAGCCTTTCCTCACAGCAGAGCTGCTCCATCCCTCTGATCACCTTGGTGTCCCTCCTCTGGACTCACTCCAGCATCTCCATGTCCTTGCTGTGCTGGACCCCCAGAGCTGGAGGCAGCTCTGCAGGGAAGGTCTCCCCAGAGCGGGGCAGAGGGGCACTATAAAGAATAAAAAAAGAATAGAAGGTGGAGGTTGTTTTATGAATCTTTTTATGAATCTTGGAGCAGAATCAACTGCCCTGGTTGGAGTATTAAGTAGAAGAACAGTGGAACTGGTAGGACATTGTCTGCTGCTGCCTGAAGGACAGGATGCTGGACACAGTGGAAGGAAAAGGCAAGCTATGAATGTTGGACTGGCATCTTTTCCTTCATGGCACTTCTGCCTGTAGCTGCCACAAAGGCACATCTCATTTCATTACTCTAGAGAGCCTTGCCTTCTATTTTGCTTAAAGATCATCCAACGAGCACCAGAGAAAATAATTCTAGTTTCAGGACTCAATACCTCAATTCCAAAACATGCCATTATTTTAAAGGAATATTGTTAAATTAAGTCTATTACATGTTTTTTTTACACACACAAGCAGTACCCATCACAGAGAGCTGTAAGGCAAATTTAAGGTGCATAAATAAGATACTTTGAAGTGAGGTATGTTGTAGAACAGCAAGTAACAGCACATTTAGCTTGTGTGAGGCAATTCATCCCACAAGACAGGAGTTATCAGCCTAATTGTGGCCTTCCAGGACCTGAAGGGAGTCTACAGGAAAATTGAGAGAGACTATTTCCAAGGACCTGGAGTGACAGGACAAGGAGAAATGGGTTCAAACTGACAGAGAGTAGGTTTAGATTGGATATTAGGGAGGAATTCTTCCCTGTGAGGGTGGTGAGGCCCTGGCACAGGTTTCCCAGAGAAGCTGTGGCTGCCCCATCCATGGAAGTGTTGAAGGCCAGGTTGTATGGGGCTCTGAGCAACCTGGGCTAGTGGAAGGTGTCCCTGTCCATGGCAGGGGGTTGGAATTAGATGGTCGTAAAGATCCCTTCCAACCCTGGCCATTCTATGACAACCTCACAGCATGGTGCAAGCTCTCACAGTCCAACAGCTACCCTAGAATTCACGCACTGGAATTTCCTCTCTGCTTATCCCACAGCAATAAGTGTGTTTGCCATCATCATCTTTTTTCCAGGGTTTTTTTCCCTGCAAGCCCAAAGGCCTCTTTTAATAGCAGGGTGTTCACCACTGACATTTAATAAACAGCAATTACTTGAGCTTTAATCTGTTCTGCAGGTTCTTCTACAAGGAATTCAAACCTTCAGGGAGAAAATCAACTGTTATGATGCTTTTCTGACTTTTAACCAGAAGCATTTTTTTCCTCTCCCTAAAGAGCAACAAGCCCTGTCACAGTGTGGCATAGGTAACACACTGTGAATCTAATTAAGTGTATAATAAGGCAGCAGATTGCAGCACAGTGTGCTGTTACTTCAGTCTCAGAAACATGGAACTGATGCAGACTGAGCTGAACACATCAGGGACCATTTCCAGTGGGGGTGAAGAAGGATCCAGGCTTGGTCCATCCACACTGGTGGCACCTGCACACAGACACACAGAAATTCAAAGTATAAAGGAGGTGCACAAGCAAATCTGGGCAGTGCTGTGGTTTTGCTCACATGGAGTTCCCTTGCATCATAGGTTTGTAAATATTTGTCTCAGTCTTTTTTGGATGTGGCTGTCAGTGGAGAGCTCTAACACGGCATCTCTTTTCCTTAAAATATGGCAAATTGTCTGTGTAATACAAGTATTCCCCCTTTATCAAAGTCCTCTTCCCACAGAAATAGTAATTTCAGGATATGTGCCATTACACCATGTAGTTCCCAGGTTTGAATCCTGACACTTGCATAAATAACACTTCCAGTGAGAATTCCTGTTAAATAATCCACACAGAACTGACCTACATTTGCAAATCTCCTTTGAACCACTGTAACAAGAATACACATGGCATTAGAAGTGAAGAGCTATCCTGTCACTGAATCCAGTGCTGGGTCCACCACAGCAGGGCTCAAGTAAGTGTGGTTTTTCTTCAAAGCTACTGCCATTATCATTGCTGCTTCAGGCACTTTAAAACAGATGGCACATTTCTGGGGAATTTTGCAGGCAAGCACACACTGTTAGGTACAATTTTGCCTTGTCTGGGAGAGGATTTTGGGAGAACCAGGGACTCCAAGTAAATTCACAGTGAACAGATGGAAAAAACACACCCTGAAGTAACAGCAAGTCTCACAAAAAAAAAAATCAGAGTAAACCCAACTTGAAATCTAATCTGGGATTACAAACATAACTGGTAATCATCATATCTGAGAAGGCAGAATTTACTGGTGTTGGGGAAGTACAAAACAAATGCTGAAATCACATTTGCTGCAGGGAGTGGAGCTGAACACTGAAGTGCTGTTAGTGCTTGGTCTCAAGCACAAAGCTCCATGAAAAGCCCCACACGAAGGGTGGGATATGATCCTGACCTACCCTGTGGGGTTGATGGACTCTCCATCTCTTTGGTCTTGCACAGAGGGTTTCTGACTGTGAGCAGCTCTGCCCTTTAGCCCTCTCAGTGCTGGCAATTAGTTGTCAAGTTGGTGGGTGTTCTCACCTCACCTGGATCTCAGAACAACAGAAAAAAGGCTCCCAGGCTGCTGAATATTTAAAAAAAAACATCAATCATAGGTTATATACCAGAAAAATAAATGCAAAACACACTGCACTGGAAAACATGTGCAGGAAAAGAGGGATACAGCTGCTTAAATAGGGTGAACAAAGCCCAGGAATACCAAATCAAACCAGAGAACAAAGGCAGATGCTTTTATCTTGTGCAAGAATGGAAAAATTGTGGCATGATACGGACAGGAATAGTGACAAACAGGTGAAAGCAATAGTAAATCATCTAACTTTCTGAAAACTACAGTTTTTCTGCTCTTGCTCTTGACACGAGCCAGGTAAAATTCAAAGAGTAATTTGGTTAAAGGTTGCTTGCTGATCCTGACTGGACTGCACTTGATGCAAGCAGGGCACTGTACGCTGTTGATAAGTACACCTGATGTTTCAACAGGGCTGTAGTTTCACAGAGAGGGAGGAAAGTGGAAAGGTAAATATAAATTTATGTCCTACTTTAGAAAAGTCAGGAAAAAAAAGTGAATGAAAGTAGTTGGGTTTTTTTATAATCTTATTATTGATTATCACAGTTCCACCACAAGGTTTGGTCAGGACTAAAAAAATCCCTCAGTGACAGTTTAAATGATTCTGTCTCTTCTCTGATTTAGTTGTCCTGAAAGGGACTGATAATATTCCCTTAAATACCTCCTGTCTCTAGACTGGCTCTTCTCCCCATTCCACCAGACACTAAAGAATAAAAACCTTTTTTTCCCTCTTCTAATTCTTCCTCCCAGTGTGGGTTCCTGTTGCTCATGCAGTAAAGCCAAGCTTGATGAAATGCAAAACCAAGGAGGAAAGCAAGGTGTTCTTCTGCATTTCTGAATTTTCCTCTTTTCAGGTTGGAAGAATTTCTTCACTGAAAGGGTTGTCAGGCACTGGAAGAGGCTGCCCACAGAGGTGGTGCAGTCTCCACCCCTGGAGGTGTTCAAAAAGTGACTGGATGTGGCACTTAAAGCTGTGGTTTAGTTGACAAGGTGGAGATTGGTCCACCTTGGAGGTGTTTTCCAATGAGTCTGTGATTCTAAAAGGGTAAGTTAAGTGAGGAATTTCAAATAGACATGAACCAGTTTTTGATGACTAGCATTTTTTAGATGAAAAATTCCAAATATTTACAGTATAAATTAATTAATGGGGAAGTGAAGTGGATTGTTGTTTAACTTGTGCTGTGTCATTATATTTTATTTTGTTTCTTTAATATCTATTCAAGAAAACATAAAGATGTGAGAGGTTATTCTTCTTTTGTTAAAGATTTATAAATCCACTGAAGTGCAGGCTGGGAAAATCCTAAAGGCAGGCAAAAGAAGGGAATAAGGTGGTCTGGGTAGTAACAAACAGAGTAATGAGTGGCTGGTCAGTGTGCTTGTCTTCCCATGCCCCACACCTGTGTTCTTTTTAAATTCCATTTCTAGGAGTATTCGTGAGTGAGGGACTCTCTATTCCATGTGCATGTGTGTGCTTGGAGGTCCAAGTGCCAGCAACTGGAGATCACAGGTCCAAGGGACCTTGTGTGGGAAAACTGGAGTGGCTAGTGAGGGAAATCAAGCCTTGGCAAAGGAACTGGTGACGTGCAGTTTATCACAAACTGAGAGCTAAACACTCCTTTCCTATCCAAACCCAACTCAAAGCTATAAAGCACATGTGAGAAACAGGTAAGGATCATCATGGTAAAACTGGAAACAGGCAAACACCTTTCATTTTCATTTTCACTCTATCTGTCACTATGCCAAGTTACTGATGTATTTAACACTTCTTTGGAACACAAACCTCTGCTTTGCCAAGGATGCCCTCAGCCTTCAGAACCTCAACAAATGCAGTGGCAGCACCAGCTTCCTTTTAGTGGCAGCAATATTAGTTAGAGGTGAACTTCCAAAGAAAATGATATCTAAAGAATGTGTCTGTGCTCCTATTTTTCTCCCTTCCCCTAGTGAGTCCCCATCCTGTTGGCCAAAGGCAGTGGGCAACTTCACAGAGAACAAAACCTCCCGTTTATCCACTTGTACAAAGGCTAGAGCATAAGTTTAAACCTCACATACCAGTTGATTCATGTCCTCCAAGCAGAGGAGGTTTGCAATACTCAGGTTCAGGGATCATCCTAAGACATGTGAACTCAATAGTTTTAAAGCAAGGAACATGCACCCTCCGTTGCCAAAATCATAGATAGAATCATGGAATGCTTTGAGTTGGAAGGAACCTTAAAGGTCATCCAATTCCAACCTCCCTGCCATGGCAAGGGACACCTCCCACTATCCCAGGTTGCTCAGAGCCCCATCCAACTTGGCCTTGAGCACTCCCAGGGATGGGGCAGCCACAGCTTCTCTGGGCAACCTGTGCCAGGGCCTCCCCAACCTCACAGGGAAGAATTTCTCCCTAATATCCAATCTAACCCTACTCTCTGTCAGTTTTAAGCCATTCCCACTTGTCCTATCACTCCAGGCCCTTGTAAAAAGTCCCTCTCTGGCTTTCTTGTAAGCCTCCTTCAGGTACTGGAAGGGGCTCCAAGGTCTCCCTAGAGCCTTCTCCAGAAGAACCCCAGTTCTCTCAGCCTTTCCTCACAGCAGAGCTGCTCCATCCCTCTGATCACCTTGGCGTCCCTCCTCTGGACTCACTCCAACAGGTCCATGTCCTTCCTGTGCTGGGTCCCAATATGGATCCCTGAGGAACACCACCTGTCACTAGTGTCTATCAGGACATTGAGCCTTGACCACTTCTCTCTGGATGTGTATATATGTGTGTGTATATATCTATATATATAGATAGATATATAGTCCCACACAAAGCAGAAAACGTTGAAGGAAAATATTTAATGCCTTTTTAAGCAGCTGTATCAGCCCAGATGATGAATATTGGCCAAGGAAGTTACAGAAGAGGTGGAAAAGCTGGAGAAGTATTCGCTGAGCAGCAGCTCCGACTACTGGCCGATTTGATGCAAGTCAAGACTGTGGCGATGAGGGGCAAACCCGTGTCCACCTGTTGCTGTACGTGCTTCTCAAACTGGGAACTCCATATCCTGCTCCGAATCAGAATCCCAACAACAAAATCCCTGGGGTTCCCTAGTGACAGAGAGAAAGGCAATTTGCATTTTCTAATTTTTGACACGCCCAGATGATGTTACATTTGCAAGCTTTTCCAGGAAGGAATGGTGTTCAGGCTGACTGAACCCCAGGTTATAACTCCTTGGTAGAAGGAGAGAAAGAAGCCATGGAGCAGCACACCATCACTCTGTTCTCAGCTCTGCCACCAGCTTTCCTGTGCTGTTTTGCCAGCATCCTCCACCTTCTGCTTCCATAACTCTGCAATAACATCATCATAAATTACTCATAATTTGGATTACCTTAAATGTAACACTCCTCTGAGCTCCTCATTTCATATAATCCTATCCATGTGTCTCTATTAGGGCAGAGGGAAAGGAAGAAGAAATAACAGCAGAGAGAGCAGAAAGCAAGAAGAAATAACAGCAATAATTACACTGACTACAGTGTAATTATTGCCAGTGTGAAGGCTCTTCTCAGTCGTTAAAAATCTGCCCTCTAAACAACTGAAGAAACCTTTAAGGCTTCTGAAGTGATCCAAGAAAGAAAAATTGAGATCTAAGAATAAGGCAGCAGAGAGGAAGGCTTAATTCTACCCAAGTCACCTGTTCCAATCACAGTGACACACTATCTACAGTGGAAATTAAGTGCTATCATATTTTCAGCAGAAATATGCACATAATTATGTGTCCAAACCCTTCTCTCTACCCTTAGATGAAGACACTATTCCCACTCTATTTCCTAAAATGCAAGTATCCTTCAGTTCTACTTGCAGGGGGATCTCAAAAGGCAAGTTGGGTTTTCTGCATTTGCCTTCTCGTTCTCGGTCCTCCACACCTTCCTCCTTCCACACCGAAAGATTATAGTAGCAGTTACCTTCCCAGGAAAGGATAAAGGTCGTCAATATTTCCCACAGGAACTTGTGGGGCCACACCTTGAGTCTTGTGTCCAGTTCTGGGCCACTCCCTGCAAGAAGGACACTGAGGGGCTTGAGCATGTCCAGAGAAGGGCAACGGAGCTGGGGAAGGGCCTGGAGCACCAGGAGTGGCTGAGGGAGCTGGGGGGGCTCAGCCTGGAGAAAAGGAGGTTCAGGGGGGACCTTCTCAGTCTCTTCAACTCTCTCACAGGAGGGTGGAGCCAGGGGCGGGGGGGAGGTCAGGCTCTTCTCCCAGGGAACAAGGGACAGGACAAAAAGAAATGGCCTCAAGCTGCTCCAAGGGAGTTTCAGGTTGGACATCAGGAAGAATTTCTTCACTGAAGAGTGATTAGACATAGGAAGGGTCTGCCCAGGGAAGTAGTGGAGTCCCCATCCCTGGAGGTGTTCAAGGAACAACTGGACATGGCACTCAGTGCTCTGGGCTGGGGGACAAGGTCACAGGTTGGACTCGATGATCTGGGAGGTCTTTTCCAACCCTGGTGATTCTATGAATTACAGTGATTTTGTACTCTGGGCTGTATTACAAAATAAATTACTTTAAAAAAAAATTTAAAAAAAATCAAGACCTCTAGAGAAAGTGCTTTGGAAGGGTAACTAAGGAGAAATCACAGTGTGGTTCCCACAAGGTAGGAAGCAAAAGTGATATGTAAGACAAAGTATTGTGATGTGATACTCCCCTTTACCCATATTGCTGCCTGATGTGGAGCAGGCTGCTTAAAGCAAAAACTTCTCCTGGATATTCATCACTTGCCCATTCACTAATGGTTGTCTGAATTAAGATCCTGTAGGAGAGCTCTGTGGTGCAGCTGAAGGTAGGGGAAAAGCTGTGCTTTGACTGAGGGGGGAAAAAATAAATCCCTGCACGATGGTGCATTCCCAGAATTGGCACCTCACATCACAGCATTGCCTTTGGCAGCTCTTACTGCAGCACTTTGCCATCTGAAAATGGAAACTGCTTGTCAGCCATGCAGGGCTACGTGATAATTGCATCTCTCTGTACTCCACCAGCACTTGTGAAGGAGTTCAGGAACACGTTTTCACAGCAGGATGTGAACAACATGCAATGAATCAAGGTTAGGGCAACACTTATTAGATGAGTGCTAATGAGATTACTCATTTACTCATTTAGGGTCTGATAGAGAAAACCTTGCAGTCAGAAAAATAATAGAAGTTAAGGATTAAATTATTAACAACGTGCACTTCACTTCCAGTTTGTCCTAGCTTTTGAACTCCCAGATTTATTTTAAAGCCACTAAACTTATGTTATCAAAAGAAAAATAAACACTCCACAAAAGCCAAATTGAATACTTCCTTAGAAGGCAGGATCAAAAACCTCTCACTATCACAAGAGCCCATCTCTTTCTAACAGAGTAAACATTAGCAGCAGCAGGTTTGATGTGGAAGAACAAAATGTGGAAGCTGTTGAAATTTAAGAAACACTTTTGCGCCCAGAAGTTTCACAGTAGTTTGGCAACAATACAGGGAGTGAGAGATTCCGATCTTCAGCAATCAGCTGAGGTAGCTGGGGGTGTTTAATCTGGAAAAAAGGAGACTCAGGGGAGACTTTATCGCTCTCTACAACTGCCTGAAAGGAGGCTGGCATTTTCTTTAAGAGCTGTGCTCAGGGCGCAGAAGAGTCAAGAACTTAAAACCAGGGCTCTATCTGAGACCTCATAATCTGAATAGGTGGCAGTACCAGCAATCCCTATTGGCAAGGATGTGTTTTAGGCAACCCAGTCCTGAACTGTAACATTCTTCACATCACTTGAGCGCTGCTAAAGCTCAGTGATATGTTTGAGAGCCAAGGGAGAAATGGACTAATGTCAAGACACATTCCTTCTAATCCCAACCTTCAAAACGCTGTAATGCTCAGCAGCTAAGCTACAATTTGCTTTTATGACCTTTAAAAGAGAAAATCTGCACTGCAATAACAGTCCCCCACAACCGAGAAGGCAACACTCACGAAATACAGTTTACATGATTAATATATTTTACTCAGTATGTACACAGTTCTCCAAATAAATTGGGTCATACAAAGGCAGTTTAGGAAGTGTGAAGTGTCCTTCTTGCCAGGTGTCACATGGGATATGTCTTTGGCTTTGCTTCCTCCAGCTCAGCATCCAACCAGCGGAATCCGCGGTGACGGCGCAGGACTTCGATGGCTTTTTGCTCCAGAGGTGTTGGTTGAACACCCAGGTCTTCAAAACCAGGAAGGTCAGGATGTTTCATGTCTGTTGTGTGAAACTTTAACGAGAATAGGGAGGGTAGGGAGAAAAAGAAAGAAAAGATAATTCACTTGATGAAATCAACAGCATCGCACCCAATGCAATCGTTCACATACTGGGTTTTTCTCACTGCTTTTCCTCGAGAAGAGGAGAAGATTCAGTGTGGCCCTCCAGAACTATGGTTTAATTACACAAGGTATTGAGTACCAGTGACCTCAACAGGAGATACAGGTGTTCTGCAACCAGCAAAAAGCCCTTCAGGCTTCAGGTTTGGAATCAGGACTGAATAGCAGTGGGACATGCAGAAAGTGTCTTCCTTTTCTCCCCATACGTTATCAGGGAGGTTACTGCCTTGCAAGCACAAAATTAAGCCAAACTTGCAAGGGAAGTTCACTCTTGAACTCAAATTATGTGCGTTCTTCTTTGTCAAGAATATGTGTGTTGAATTGTCACCTCTGGTAGGTTGTTTTGCTCTGCTCGTGGATTAGAACAGAGTCCCTTGTTCATGGTTTAGAAGAGGGACATATTTAATTTCATTACCACATTTGCAACACATATGACCTAAATCTTAGCACATGTAGATTCCTCTTATGCTGTTGTTCCTTGAAAGGTCTTTAGGTCCACCATGTGTAATATTGTACAGACTATTTAAGGATGAAAAGTTGGGAAAGAGGAACAATCAGACACAGAAGTGACATGGAGAAACTCCCCTCTTACATCCGTACCCTGGGCCAATAAAGCCAACAGCATTACAACACCAATTCTCTTCAGTGTGGCACAAATCCTCCCTTCCTTTATTCTACAGTTTTTCACAATGATTTTCAACCAGAACAGGAAACCAGTTTATTTTACAGATGGAGAAATGTGAACATAAAAATTGATTGCTTAGAGCTATTCAGTGAGCAGTTCTAAGTACAGGACTCAGTTCTCCCAGATTCATGGTAGTATCCTGTCTCAAATTAATTTGGGGATAATCAGTTCAAAATAGGCTATTGATACTGTGTTACAACAAAAGGTCTTGAAACTCCAACTCTAAAAAATAGTTGGGAGAGTCCCTCCCCCCTCAGAGAGCAGCAAGCTTAGGGACTGTACATGATTATCTTTGCTAGCCTACACATATGCCAAGTTTTGACATTAATACTTGCTAAATCCTACTTTTTCCTTGCTTGCAGTTGTTTTTCTCCAAGTTACTTCTCCACCCCCAGTGAAACAAACTGAGAAGACAGGAATAAACACGAAGCTGCAACATTTTCATGAGAAATACACTCGAATGTTAAGTGAGAATTTGGGCTGTATCCAGAGTTGTCAGTTCAACTTCAGTTGTTAAAAAACATCATTATCTGGATGATATAAGTGACTTTAATGCATCTAGAGGTACATAAATGGACCTAAGAGAGTGGGGAGTATCTCTCCTTTGGCTTTGCTACTTTCAATAGCATGTGTTTTTGGGGAAGGGGGCAGGGACACAGTGAAACAGGCAGCCTTGACCACTTTTTACACTATTTTTTAAAATATCCATTTTTGTACCATCCACACAGTCTGAGAGCAATTCTTTATACCCAAGTTCTGGCCACTGAACTGACTGAAATGCTACACCACCTGATGTACAAACATTCCAGCACTCCTTGAGTTCAAACCTACAAGTGCAAGTCACAAATACACAATGAAATGTTTCCCAAGAAGGATTTGGGGGTTGTTTTCCCACACACTTACCCTGTCCACTTTGTCCCGTGTTGTCCACGGTTCAAATGGATTCATCTCAAAGAATCGTGCAACAAAACTGTAAACAGAAAGAGTATTGAAAAATGTACAGTCATTATTCATGTGCACAGAAGAAAATGAACTGGTAAAAATATTTCACACATAAACAGTGAGCAAGAGCTTGCTCTGTAGCTGTTCTTGCAAACTATGAATTCATTAAAGCACCAGCCACCAAGTTCTTAGTTGTGTTTCTGGTAACTTTAACTGTTTGCTACTGAATTAGTGAGTATTCTATTATTTTACTGTGAAAGGGAATGGAGAAGCAAATATCTAGAAGTAAAAATGAGTGTTAGTGGGTGGGGAAAGTAAACCCCCACATCCAATTCCCTGCACACCAGAGGCATTCAAGTCCTGCCCCTGGCCTTTCATCCAAACTCTGCTCCCCAGTGGTGTGGGCAGTAATCCAATTAGTCACCAAATTTCCTTCAGTGCCTCCATGAAAAAACACACTTGCTGACAACTAAATGAGTTATCAGCCCTAGAAACAAGATGATGGAATCTGGAGCAATCTATAAAAAGGATGAGGATTAGTACATTTGTGCTTTTCAGATATGAAGTTTCCCTTGAAACAAAGAAAATCTAGCAAAGAAAATAAGGCTACAGCTCTTGCTCAGTGTCTCAAGACCAACTTCTTACTGAAGTGCTCACCTGGCAGACTGGGATTTACTAAGTTATTGCATGTAAACAGAACTAGGCTTATGTGCCTCTTAGACTCAGTCTTTTCTCAAAAATATGTTTTAAAGATGTTACTGTCCTCAAATCATAGACAAATAAATGCTTGCTCACAACCACACTGCTCAAATTGCCAGGCCAAGATCTCAGTATGAACTTACCTCTAACACTGGCCCAAATCAATACAAAAGCCAATTTCTGTCATCCATGTTAAATAACAACTGGCCAGAGCAAATAACCAATGCAACAGGTATTTATGCTTCTGTGGTGCCTCCCAGAGCCCCAGGTTCTTATTGAATCATAGAATGACAGGATGTGTAAGGTTGGAAGGGACCACAGTGGGTCACCAGCTCAAGCAGGGTCATCCCAGAGCACATGGCACAGGATTGCATCCAGATGCTTCTGGAATATCCCCAGTGAGGGAGACTCCACACCCTCTCTGGGCAATCTGTTCAGTGCTCGGTCACTGCACAGCAAAGAAGTTCTTCCTCATGTCCAGCTGGAACTTCCTGGGCATCAGTTCCTGCCTGTGGCCTCTTGTGCCATTGCTGGGCACCCCCGAGCAGAGCCTGGTCCATCCTCTGCCCCCTCCCTGCACACACTGACACACATGGATGAGGTCCCCTCTCAGTGTCTCTTCTCCAGGCTGAACAGCCCCAGCTCCCTCAGCCTTATTAGGGTCCCACTTACTGGTAGAGAGGACGTGGGAGCGGGTAGGGAATGAAGGCTCGATAGGACACTGAGTAGATGTACTCGACCATGTCATACAGGAGGTACCGGTGAGGGCTGAGGGAAGAAGCAACAAACATTACAGGCAAGTCAGGTGTACTTCAATATACTTAAATATTGGCACCAGGTGACAAAGAATTTTAAAGCCTTCCAGCCCCCAATTGTTTCTTTCAATCCAAATGATTTGTCCACTCTGCAGCTCACGGGGAGCCCACGGTGGAGCAGGTTTCTCCTGGAGGACTCCAGCCTGTGGAAGGAGCTGGGGAAAAGTATGGAGATGAGGAAGCAGCAGAAAGGCACTGTGGGGAATCAGGCTGCTAGCCAAGGCCAGCCCACCACAATCATACTGGATAAAGCGGATTCTGGGTGCTTTTAAAGCACACCTTTAACGTGCTCCGTCTGACTCAAATTCTGGACACAGGACTTCCAGTGCTGGGATAATTTTGCAGTCTGTAATAGAAGGAAGCCAGAAGGCAAATGGAAAATTAAGGATGGTTTATTAACAACACATTCCATCTTTGGCAGCAAATGGCTGCAGGGGAATTGATTCACTTGCCTATGCTCCACTAAGAATATACGGGTCTCTCCAAAAGCACGAGGAAGAAGCCAAGATAAATTGTCCCAAAAAAATGTGTTCTCTCTCTCTTAGTATGGAGAGAAGGAAGCAGCCAGTCTCCTGCAGTAGTTTGAGAGAAACATACACCATTGGGAATTCCCATTCCTTTCTTGTTCAGACTTTGACTTGGCATTTTATACTCAATTTTTATAGATGGCTCCGAACTGAGCCATCAGGTATCTCCCTTGGCTTTCAAGGCAATTTGCTGGTATTCCACTCTGATAGACCCAAGATCACACAAGATATCAAGGCCTGAGGTTGCATGAAAACTCAGCCTTCAATTGACATGTTCCTCAGAAAAATAACCACAATCAAAGTCTGTTGATAAATGCTGGGAAAAAGAAAAAGAATCCCAAATTGCTACTACTTTACCTTGCAAAAGGAAATTAAATATTCTAATGCATATACTTCAAGGTAGGGCAGCATATCTGGGAGAATTCAAAGAATTCTACACTCAAATTTCCTTATGAACTTCATCCAGATTGCTGGATTATAGAATCTGAGAGATATCTGCACTTATGAAGTTACACTAAAGGATTTTGTCTTGACAAATTACCAAACATTAACAATACAACTTCCCCAGGAAAAGTCTCCCATTGAGTTGTCAGTACATGAACCCCTATTTTAGCAGACAGCAAAGTTCTAGAGAGCATCAGTATTCAAGACAACTTTAACAAGTGGATGAAGTAAAACTAATTCCATGGAGGAAAGAGAGGAACAGGTAAACCATAAAAACCTTCAGTCATTCAGAAACAGCAAAGACACCACGAGCTGTCACAGTTAAAACTCCATTTTACCATATAATAGCAAAAAAATCCCCCACACCCGCAGAAATACTCTGCTCTTTTCCAAAATTAGTATTTGAAACACAAACTGGTAATTCCTCTCCAAAAATGTAAAGAGGTGTATCATGCACCTTTAGTCAAGGGTTATGCTGCACAGTTCCTTTGGTTTTCTAACATTGATTTGGAACTTCAGTTTAGACCAGCACTAATTCAGTGTCTTTTCAGGCATTGTTATGTTCCTGAAACCACAGCCTGGCATCCTTCCTTGGATTCCCGCCTCTGAAACCTGGGCACCGAACTCCTGGTCTTCTGTAAACTGCCAAAAAGTTAGACCATGAAACTGCAGGAACACATTTAAAGTTCAGCCCTTCCATCTGGATGCAAATAGTGTTTTATTTAGTGCACAATTCTCAGTTTCTCCCACAGCTGGAACAGTTGCTTCTGCTGAGGCAGAGCTGAACCTAAAACCAGATGCCTCTCCTTCCTTTTGGGGCAGGTGGCTTTGGATTTGTACTGACATATGTTCAAGTTTGCCCCCAGGGGGTAAAATAGGGTTAATTTCATCACATGTTGCGGGTTTGCATTAATTGTGTCCATCTGACACCTACATATCTATAAAATCAGGGGTTTGAAAAGCTGTCCAGCATTTGTTTGCACTGGTTTTTCAGTGTGACACCTCCTATCGCCCCAGTGCTTGTAAAGCAACCTCAAGTTACTTGATTATTGTTGCTGTTGTTAGTTCTTTCAGACTACTGTTAGCTTCTTTCTCTCACTTTACTAGTTTTGGAGCAGAAGTCCCTCAGCATGTTCCAAAGGGAGTTGAAGATCCACTTGCTGCCTGTTCCAGGGCACCTGCCAGGACAACAACTTCCTCAGCAGCTCAGTTAAAGCACAGAACAAACTGGCACGACACGAGTAAGAGCCAAACCGACAACCACCTCTGGATCGGGGGAATAAAGATTCATCACTGCAAGTCTCACAAAATGAGCACAGAAAGACCAATTTAACGTCAGATAAAATCCTAGTATCTTTGCAAAATCCAGATATGATGCACATTTTTGGTATGTAGGAGGGGGAGACAGAGATGCGCATGCAATACAAAAAAAAAGAAAGCTGTTCAGCATCATTTATATCTTAATTAGCAACTGTTTTCTTTACCAATGAATCTGATGTTCCTTTTACCACATCTGTTGGAATGAGACCAGCTCCAGTGCTGTGTTACAGGATCAAACATGGACCCATTACCGTTCATTTGCCACAGTTTATTCCCAATGACCCATTGTGACTTGGAGCTTCTGTACACAAAATATTCCAAGAGATCATAGACTCATGGAATGGTTTGGTTTGGAAGGGACCTTAGAGATCATCTTGTTTCAACCCCCTGCCACGGGCAGGGACACCTTCCACTAGCCCAGGTTGCTCAGAGCCCCATCCAACCTGGCCTTGGACACTCCCAGGGATGGGGCAGCCACAGCTTCTCTGGGCAACCTGTAAACCCCCTGCCTTTACCAGGAGAACCACTGCCTCTAACTATTCTAATTCCAGGTGTTTTCCACACAGCTTTACCAGAATTTTCTCCAAATCTATGTTGTCCAGCATGCTTCCCAAGATGTCTGTTCCTCTGTGTGCACACACAGAACATGAAATGCAATGGGGCCCAAACTGGGATTTTCAGAGTACTCACAGTAACAGCTCGAGTCATTTTTCCTCCCAAAAAGGAGGTGGAATTTATTGCAGCTCAAACTGTGTGCATGGATGGAGAAATTAAATGTACTGTGCAGCATGCCAAAAAATGACACCAAAAAGAAGTACTTCAGTTAATTAGAATCAGAAAAGTGACCTACCCAGCCAAGGCATATGTTTTTCCTTTTGCATCAGGATTCTTAATTGCATTAATAATTGCCTTTGCTACATCAACCACCTGTGAGGAACAAATTCACACCGTTACCAACAGAAAACAGGAATATATGCACATACTGATGTTTCAAAAATTATTTACATGTACCCAATCCACCCAGAGAGGATTTGGGATTGTGTTGTTTTATTGAAAACTTACATATACTGGTTGTTTCACTGTTTTTTTGCCCAGAGCAATGAGAGGCACACCACCAAAAAAGCGCATGTCTGCCAGAAAGAGGGAGAAAATCTGTGAATCCTTTCAGGAAGCAAACAAGCAAGACACTTTACAACATACTGAATGTGGAACTCTTCTGAAAACTGACTTAACTTTAAAAAAAAAAAAAAAAAAACAGAATTGGGAAGAATTCCCATCCAATTCCAGTAGCATTGTTTTCCACACACAGTTTTCTTCTAAACAAGGAGGGGAAGGCTGTATTTACTGTTTAGAGTGGTTCAGAGATATCTCAACTTCGAAAGACAGAAAAACAGGTTCCACTCTATCCTGTACAGCAATTTGTTGCTCATACATCAGATACTATTGTTGTTTCTAAACCCAGAACGACTCAGGTTGATTTTCATATTTGAGCATTACCAACTTGACAAACTACTTTCAGGGTATAAACTACTTTGAGGGTTCAGATGAGCTGAGAATAATCTAAATAAAAAAAACAAAAAAACAACAGTACACATCCTCCCTCAAAATAAAATAATTAAAAAAAAATAAAATCAAAGAGCAAAGTCTAACTAGACTCAGAAAGAATTCCATCAAGAGATAATTTATGATGTTTCTGTGTTTCCCACTATGCACATTCAGTAACAAAGTACATTTCTGATAAAAACACACCTGTTTTTATCAGAAGTAAATCCCATTTTCCTCTGTTCTCTACAGACAGTTATACAGATCACACATGGGGTTATTATTTCAAGAGCACATACTTGCATAATGATTGAGAAATCGGTCTTCTCTCCCAAACATCTCTGAGGGCTTCAAAATGATGGCATCTGGAAATTCTTCCCTCACTACCTTCTCTCCAACAGCCTAGCATTCAATTAAAGTGAACACATTCATTAGGTCCACTCTGAACAAATCAGAAGTGGATGTGTGACTACAGAACTGAAAGAAATTACACCATCAGAAGCACAAAAATTATCTGTATCTAAGCCATTTGATCTTTTGAGATGTTACACTCCGAAAGCCCCAAAAAATCCCGTAGATCATTTCTTCTGTTTGAGATAAAATGCAGTCTCACTAGTGAAGTGACAGAAATTTAAAGGGACAACTTCAAAAAGAAGCCTAAATAAATAAATAGATTCATACTAAAGATAATGCAAAGTACAGTGAGACCAAACAAAACAAAAACAGCTGAAAAACTGACAGTAGCTGTATTAAAAAAGAAAAAAAAAATCAGTAATAGAAAATTATAGCTCCTAATAAGGAAAAAAATTATAGGATACCAAACCCAGATTTTTTTTTGTACAAGAGCAGGTAACAATCCCACTCCAAGGGCTCCTGCCAGATACTCATCTGTTTTTGCAACATTATTTGGCATCAACTACTTACTAGGTTATTCCAGCCTTAGATGTTAGGGCTGATATCAGATCCCAAACTGTCGACTCAGTTCCTCTTTCTTAATGACAGTGATTTTAGATGCAAAGATATTCAAGGATAAAAGAAAGGAAAGAGTTTTCAGGAATACAACATCTATTTCCCTTCAGAGCACATGGAGTACTAAGGTAGATTTCAAGCTCCAGTAAGTAAAGCACCTCAAAAATGTCTCAGCTGCAGAAAACATTCCACAGTAAGTTCACACACTGATTTCCTTCAAACAGACCCAGTTGGGGAAACAAACAAAATAAAATAAATAATTTTTAAAGAAGTAGGCTCTCAGAAAATATATTCAAATGGATTCCAGACTTACTTTGCTCCTGAGGTACTTGGAAGGACTCTTCAGGTTGGCATTAAGGTGAGAAATGTGAACGAATGTTTCCACACCAGCTTCCCTGCTTATCTGTGCGATAGTTTGAGGAATATTTACAAATTCATCTTCAAATTTGAAGTTTCTAAAACAAGGCAAAACCCAAATTTTACTTTAAGAGCAACCAACCCTGGCTGCCTGCCAACCAGGGAGAAAAGCAATCACAAAGTATTACTTGAATGTATTTCAAAAACCTATCTTGATGCTCTTTCTTACAGATTAAGTTTCCTTTCATGAGGGACTCTTCATATAATAAAAATCAGAGGCAAGTGAATTACAGATTCTCTGTTTTTCACATGTTATATCAGCAAGAAAAATCCTCTTGCCCACTTGTCAGCAACAAACAGAAAACTCTGCCCAAGTGAAAACAGGTTATCTTTATTAAGAGAAGCCCTGCTGCATCTTGAGCTCTGAGCAAAGCTGTGTATTTACAAAACCTGTTCAAAATTTGACTTGATTTGATGAACTTAATTACATTACAAAGGAGCTCGAGAATTCCGAGCAGTGCAAGTCAGGGCAGATGCTTGGCATTGGGAAAGTGGTCAGAAACAAACCAAGAATCATAGAGGTGCTCATGCAAATGGAAAAAAATCAAATTGTCAGAGCATTTAGAGCCATTTCAGAGGAGCCCTAACAAGGGGCCTATATTAGGGGGTTAAACTGTAAACTAGTTTGGCATCTGATCAAGAACAACACAGAAGCTCTGTCTCCAAGCAGAACTGACACTGTAGGCTGGCAATTCTTTGCAACTATCCCAAATCTCCTAGAAAGAGAACTGGTCTCTCACATCTTTATATTATCCTTGTAAGCACTCCTCAATCTTGCCCATTTGCTTTGGGTAACAAACATCTTATCCAAACTCTCTCTCCCTGTCCTTATCTACTCCCACAGCTCTTCAGATCCCACTGGACTCCAAAGAAAGCCTTCAAAATAAGAAGTTATTTTTGACCCTTCAATAACTAATCTGATCCTGGGAACCATCACTTCTGTTCTACTCACAAAAATAGATTTAGAAACACACAAGAACAAACAACATCCCTCCTGTAACTATGGAGTTTCAAACAACATGGCACACACAGATGGGTCTGTACATGAATACAAGGCAGGGAGGAAAGTATTTCATGGCAGGCTTTCCTTATTTTGACTGATCTCTAAATCTAATCTTTTTTTTTTTTTCTTCCTGCCCAAGTTTTTCAGAGACTTTGGGATGACTACAATGGTTAGTCTGACCTTGTGTTCAACAGACCACAGAATTTTATCTCACGGTTTCAGCACCACCACTGACACCAACAGGTATAAAATACGTGATAAAAACATTTGTGCAATGCAGTGGTAATGTTCAAAAGTCTTTAACTTGTACCAAGACTTGTCTGTTTGAATCTGTTGAAACTGTCCAGAGGACAAGGTTTGAGGGATTTTCAACTAGAATAAAACTTTGTGGTGTTGTCCTCACACTTCCTTTCACTAAAAAAGAAACCCTCCTTTAGGCAAATCGTACTTTTTATACAAATCTCAAAACTTTGAGGGGGGAAGAAGCCATGAAATACACATCAGAGACAAACAGAGATTACATTGTCCTTGGGTCAACTGTACAGACTTTGTTTTCTTCCCTCACTCCCACATTAAAGAAATTTCTTCTGTTTTGATAGGAATAAGTATTTGATCTCTATTCCAGGAAAAATAATTATACCATTTGAGACTACTAATTCTGATCTATTAATACAATTTATCTACTGATTTTACAATTTGAACAACAAATGGCTGTTGATAAGAAAAAAGAGCAACAGAGGCATTAGGTTTGTAAACACAGATGAAACTGATATCTGCATTTGTTTCTGTTTACCAGGACAGCAAAATTAGGTATCTCATGAAGGGAAATCACACAATTAAGTTTTTGTCTGGCAGTTCTGCACAAGGCTTTAAATAAAGTGGACATAATTGCATGCATACAAAAAAAATGAGGCTATTACAAGTATTCTTAACTTAAAACAAATATGGGAATTTTTTAATGGATTTCAAAAAGGAACTATTCTTCGAAATTATCATTAAAAAATGCTTCTGTAGCTAATATTGTCTGTGCCAAAATTCTATCAAGGAATGATGTCAATAATCATAATCCTAGGGAGTCTCCATTAGCTATTCCTGTATATTAACATTTCCAGAGAGTAGGAAAAGCTTGATTAGAGCTTAGTCTAGTAGGCTACAACTCATCACTATGCCCAAGTGAAAGGACAAAATCTCACTTCTGTAATAATGTAAATATCAATATAATGCAAATATAAATATAAATGTCATATAAATATACTGTAAATATAAGAAACTGGTGAGTCTGTGTCATTTGTAGGAAGGCACTCGGAATATCTGTGAGGTGTGGGAAAGCAGCACATTGATCTTCCTGACAGAAGCTGGAAAATGATAGAAAGAATGCCCTTTTCCAGAGTGCATCATAACCAGAGTTCTAGGTAATCATTTAAAGAAACAGAAGAAATTGTATATGCACAATTTTGGCTTGGTCTTTTTGTAGAAGCCAAGAACAGTGGCAGCATGACTGCACACACATGATGTAAAAACGTGGCTACAACATCCAACACCTGGTGCAAATCTATCAATATAGGGGAAAAAAAAGGCAAATTACCTTGTTTCCCACTCCTTTCCAACAAGATTAATGACCACATTGCTGTGTTCCACAGCCCTTCGGATGGAGTCTTTGTCCCTACAGTCCCACTCCTGTAACCAGAGCATCAAATGGGAGAAAGATGAGATAACGTGTAAACAGGCACCATCAGAGAAAGCTCTTTCACACCATTTCCATTTGGAGTTGTGTCTCTGAGAATGATTAACAGATTGCTTTGTACAGCAATGAGTTTGTGTTGGATCTGAAGACAGATCTAAAGCCAGAGCAAAGGGACTTACAAAGAAGAGGAGCTGCCCCAGGTCCCCCATGGGCCGCAGGTACATGAGGTCATACTGATCACAGCGATAGGGGATGATCACCTGAGAGCCAATGCGACCTGAGAGCCCAAAAAAACCCCAAAAAGTTTCATTTACCTCAAGCAAACGCATCACTTTAAGTAGATGAACTTCTAAATAAACAAAGCTTCTTTTTTCCCCCCCGGCAATAAAGAACAACATTAGATACAGGTATCTTGGATACTTGTCTGGAAAGCTAAAAGCAGAATAGAAGCAAGTCTTTGAACCTAGATATTTGGAATTCTTAAACAAGATTTTTTGGTTTTTTGAGTATTTAGGCTTGTAAGACAAAATACAGAAGCTTGCTAAAAAACAACAAAAAACAACGGTGTGTCCCATAAACATAGTAAAATACCTGAAAGTGTATCACATATAAGGATATTGATATTTTTTTTAAGTTGCATGAAAGGGAGAAGGGAGGGGGAAAAAAAAAAGCAAAGGCTATTTTCTGAAACCTAAAATACAAAAGGGCAATTTTAAAGAATTCTAACCAAATTCCTGCACATATTTTAGTAAAATGTCCTAATAAGGCTAAAACCAGAAGAATCAAATATGTGCTGTATCCTCAGATTTTCAGTCTACAGGCTGAAAAGTAATACTTGGAAGGAGTATGACTTATTTTAATGACCCTAATCTTCAAAAGCTCTGAAATTTCCTAGATTAAAACTATTTAATTAATTAAAACCATACAACAAATTTTACTAGTTGCCACATCCTGGCATTTTAGGAGACCAAACGCTACAAAAGCATTGTGCAGAACACTTGTAAGACCCAAAATGTGCCAGAGGTTTCTAGATCACCCTGCAACCTGAAGGAAAATCAGTTTCCTTAAATAGCTTTTATGTATTTTTTGTAATTAGCACTCCCAGCACGTCACCTAAACGGTTGACAACGTATCTTCCCAGGAAACCCGTGGCCCCAAAGACAGTGGCCACGATGCCACTGACAGAGGATCGGCCGCTCCTTCCATGGGGGATCACGGCGTGATGGACTTGGCGGTGCTGCTGCAGCACGGAGGGGGCTCCAGCCAGGACAGAAACTCCAGGCCCTGCAACATAGAACAGGAGTGTGTGACATCAACTGGGATTTGACACTGCTAACTTATAGCTTATGCTATTTTTCCCATTGCAGATCCATTAAGGGGTTGGAATTAGATGATCTTTAAGGTCCCTGCCAACCCAAACCAGTCTATGGTTTGATGATAAATTGACAAGTAGGGAGTTTGGAAGGAAGGAACATGTTCCCTCCAACCAAATTAGCCAAAACAAAGAAGATTTTTGAAATTTGAGGTGTTTAGTGCATGTTCATGCTCATAAAAAGAAAGGGACAGATGAAATACAAGATGCATAAACACAAGGCAGACATCTGACTGTAAGAGCTGCCACTGGAAAACCACCTTGGGGATACAACAGAAACCCAGTAAATCACTTCCCAACCTTTATTAAGTCAGGGACATAAGCGTTTTCTGGACAAGAACAAGCAAGTTTAATGTTCTCTGTGTAAATCTAAGTAGCAAGAATCATAATGAAAATGAGTATTTGATATCAGAACAACAGATGCATTAGGGAAAAACAACACAAATGCTATTTGTACACTGAATTAGGTTTTATCTCGATGTGACCAGGTATTACCAGTTACACAGTGGCACTGACATTGCAGCCCTGATGTTAAGAAGATCAAAAGAATAGGGAATGTTTAGATATAAATTATATTGTTACATCAACTGGCAGAATTCAAATCAGAAAATCCAGCAAGATCTCAGTGCCTGAAGGAGGTTTTTCTCTACCCAAAAGTTTGTCTATCCCTATTCTCTTCATACCCCACAAACTGGAAAAAGATCTCACATCTCCAATTTTGTCCTGAAAGACAGTTTGACAGTAAATAAACCAATAACACATATACACTTGTACTTTTCAAATTGGTATACTATGTCTAGAAACTATGCTTCATAACTGGTTGATAGAAACAGGACAACATAAGATATCTTGTCTTATACCTATTTCAAGTAGATATATGACTTCCTAAAAAGCACCTTTACTACAAAATAGGCCCAAGCTTAAACTGGGCATGGATTCTGTCTTTAAGGAGCAGATATACAGGGCCTTTCCACTATTGAAACAGAGACCTTGAGACTTTGAAAAAAAAGGAAGACACTCCCAGTGTCCTTACCCAAGCTTGGTACAAGTATAAAGGATCCCACTGAGGGATCTTGTTACCTTGTGGTGTTCTAGTAACAAGGGGGTTGTAATTTAAATTATTTTTTAGGAAATGCAGACTTATAGAAAAGGGTTCTTTATAAGCAGCAGGATTCCTTCAAGTATTAAAAAAAAAAAAAAGGCTAGGTGATATGCTGAAGTGGTGAAGAGAAAGCTTGACAAGTCACACTCCCCAATGCTTTGTTTAAATGCACTTTTCTTTCTAAAGGTTTACTAAAAAAAAATACACAATATTGATACTCATATATTAAAACTACCTCTGCTACTTTTAGATAGGAAAACATTTCAGGCCTTACAACACAAAACCTAAATGTAACAAGATTTCAGTCCACTGTGAGCACCTGTTAAAAAACAGTATTACTAAACAGATCAACCCGTAAGAACGATGTGAAAGGTTAAAAATAAATACAAATGTGTATCTTTCAACTATTTTGTTGGGGTTTTTTACTGCTGTTTCTGTAAAAATTATTGGTGACAGGCTCTTCATAATGCTATCACTGGTATATTAACAATTAATTACTGTTTTGTGTTCTGCCACCTTTGTGTATACACCTGTTGTTGCTTGCCTTGCACTATAAGGAATTTAGGGATGAACATCTTTTCTTGTTCCATAAATCTGCCTGCAAGATGTGCCATAAATTATCACTATCTATGGCTACATGCCCAACCACTACTATATTCACTACAAATTCTGTTGCCCAGAGAAGCTGTGGCTGCCCCATCCCTGGAAGTGTCCAAGGCCAGGATGGACGGGGCTTGGAGCAACCTGGGCTAGTGGAAGGTGTCCTGCCCGTGGCAGGGGGTTGGAACGAGATGATCTTTAAGGTCCCTTCCAACCCAAACCATGCTGTGATTCTGTGAATTAAACCTCAAATATCCACAGTAAATCTGAATCATCTTTTTCTCCACCCAAAAGTTTGTCTATCCCTATTCTCTCCACACCTTACAAACTGGAAGAATATCCTAAATCTCCAATTTTGTCCTGAAAGGCAGTTTGACAGCCACTTAAGTATAAACACACAGTAAAAACCCACAGCTCCCATTAAAAGTTTCTTGAATTCCTTCCTTACTTTTACCAACCAAACAAAACCTGTCACCTTCCGCTTCACCCAACACAGGAGCGTGCCCGGAATCAACCCAAACAAAAACCGAATCTCTGTTCTGGCCGCAAAGGCCCAAACACAAGCTTTAAATATAATATTGGTAGTCGAGCGTTACTATAAATCACGGCAAAAAGGTCAAAGTCACCTAAGAAACGGTAAAAGGGATGCAAAAAAAAAAAAGAGCAGTGACAGTCCCAGCGCGACAACCACGGCTACAGCCTGAGCCCACCCCTGGCAGTCCTTCGGGCTCCAAATCCCACTTCCCTGAGCAGAAGGGAGGCAGAAACCCGATCACTTCTGCCCTAGAAAATGTCATTTTCGCCAGCTGCTCTCCAGCCGCTGCCCTGCGAGCTCCCTCACCCAGCGCTTCTCCGCGGGCTGAGCACCCCCCGAGGCCTGGAACGACATGCTGGGCACCCCCCTGGCTCGGCCGGAGGCCCCGGGACCGCCTGTTTCCCGGCGGGAGCGGCGCCCCGCGCTGACACTCACCTGCCCTTGGCAGCCACAGCCCGCGGGCGCAGCGAGTCGCGGCCGCCATCTTGTGCCTTCCCCGGGGCCAGGCGGCGCATGCGCGGGGCCGCGGCCTCCCCGCGGCTGCGCTGGGCGGGGACACGGGACAGCGCGGACACGGAATTACGGAACTAATGGGGCTGGGATAAAGCTGTGGCGTCACCGGGAGCGACCTGCGAGCCAACACCGCCGTGACAAGCGGGCCGTGGCGCTGAGTGCCGCGTCCAGTTGTTCCCTGAACACCTCCAGGGACGGTGACTCCACCGCCTCCGTGGGCAGCCCCTTCCAGTGCCTAATCACCCTTCCTGGGAAGAAATTTTCCCTGATGTCCACTCTGAACCTCCCCTAGCACAGCTTAAGGGACTGTGTGCCCTTATCCTGTCACTTTTTGCCTAGGAGCAGAGCCCGACCCCCACCTGGCTACACCCTCCTTTCAGATAGTTGGAGAGAGCAATAAGGTCCCCCCTGAGCCTCCTTTTCTCCAGGATGAGCCCCCCCCCAGCTCCCTCACCTGCTCCTCTTAGGACTGACTCTCCAGACACTTCCCCAGCTCTGTTGCCCTTCTCTGGACACGCTCCAGCTCCTCACAAAATCACAGAATGGCTGAGGTTGGAAGGGACCACAGTGGGTCAGCTGGTCCCACCTCCCTGCTCCAGCAGGGTCATCCCAGAGCACAGGGCACAGGATTGCATCCAGATGTTTCTGGAATATCCCCAGTGAGGCAGACTTCACACCCTCTCTGGGCAATCTATCCCAGTGCTTGGTCACTGCACAGGAGAAAAGTTCTTCCTCATGTCCAGCTGGAACTTCCTGGGCATCAGTTCCTGCCCGTGGCCTCTTGTGCCATTGCTGGGCACCCCTGAGCAGAGCCTGGTCCATCCTCTGCCCCCTCCCTGCAGATATTTATACACATTAATGAGGTCTTCTCAATGACCTTCCTTAATTGAGGGGCTCAGAACTGGACACAGTATTCAAGGTGTGGCCTCACCAGTGCCAAGCACAGAGGGATAATCACTTCCCTGGTCCTGCTGCCACACTATTGCTGATCTAAGCCAGGATGGCATTGGCCTTCTTGCTGACCTGGGCACACCTGGGCTCATGTTGAGGTGTCATATTGTCACTGTCCACCCACAGGAACATCCCTTCGCCTATATTAAGCTTAAATATTGACTAATCTCTCTTACGGGATGTGCTGTTTTGCACATCAAGCACTTGTTGCACTTGCAACAAGTCCTTGCACTTCATACCTGTCTTGTGGGAAATGAGACAAGTCCAACAATTGAAACTTTGGCCGCTGCTGAACTGGACCAATTAAAAACATTTTTACTAACTCATTACTTATACCTTGAATTACCTGGCCTCATCAAATTAGCCTTAAATGACCCTTAAACAATCTTCTGATTACAGACATGCAACCACTAAAATTCCTGTTTCCCTCTGTTACCTTCACTCTTCGACATTTCACTGAGGCTCTTTGCCCTAAGCAAATGCTGCTGTGAATGTCACATCATGATCATATCAGGCCCTCTGAATCTACCACTGGCACTATCGTAGCCTTGTTTTTTCCCTGACTTCCCATTGCTTTTTGGTCTGCATGGAATAGAAATGGCCGTTCTTTTGCAACCTGGCTTACACCAGGTGCTCATATTCATGAAAAAGTTTTTAAAACATCACAGGAAAATGCAGAAAACAGGGAATATTTCTGACAATTTGGACAGATTCCAAAATACTCAGTTTTACTTCAACTACTGTTCTGATGTAAATCCAAATAGCAGCCCTGCCAGAACTGTGGCACAGAGAGATGACTTGGGATCTGGGGCAAAAATTTGGATGCTCTGTGAACTGTCTGTAGAATCATAGAATGGTTTGGGTTGGGTAGGACCTTAATGATCATCTCATTCCAAGCCCCTGCCGTGGGCAGGGACACCTTCCACTAGCCCAGGTTGCTCAGAGCCCAGAGCCCCATCCAACCTGGCCTTGGACACTTCCAGGGATGGGGCAGCCACAGCTTCTCTGGGCAACCTGTGCCAGGGCCTCACCATCCTCACAGGAAAGAATTTCTTTCTAATATCCAATCTAAACCTACTGTCTGTCAATTTGAAGCCTTTCCCCCTTCTCCTGTCCCTCCAGGCCCTTGGAAATATTCTCTCCTCATCTTTCTTGTGGGGTCTCTTCAGGTCCTGGAAGGCCACAATTAGGTCATCCCAAAACCTTCTCTTCTCCAGGCTGAACAATCCCAATTTCCTTCACACTTTTTTCTTAGTCCAGGTGCACAAAGAATTAACCATGTTCATCTCTTTTTACTGGTATCTGGGAACCACAGTAGCAGGCACCCTCCACCTCCTACCCCCAAACTTCCTACCCACCACTGCTCTGTCAACCTTCATTGTGACTGACAGTCTCACAACAGCTTTTCTGAGCAGCCTGGCCTGCCTCAACACCTTCAGGAAAGCCAGATATCCTTAGATATGGTACGAAAAAAGCCGATGCTCACAACCTGCAAATGTACTGGGTCCTCATGGGAAACAGTGGGAATTTGCCAATCAGAACTTGGTCCCTAGGCTCATGTCAGGTGTGTAACACAGCTACATGGAAATGTCTGTCCACTTCCTGCATCTCACACAAATATCTTGTTCTTAATCAAAGTCAGAGCCTTTTGCTGTGGAGACTTGACCCTTAGTTGTTCTTTGCCGTAACATAAATGTCCATGGGAAGTGACTTAATAACAAATTTTAAGCTTGGACTAAAGGAAAAAAGATGAATTAATGCTAAGGCAAAGGACTATAAATCAGAAGATGTGTCTTCTGCTCCTGGCTTGCTACTCCTGATTTTAGGAGAGATAAAGCAGAGCTTTGTGGTATCCACTTTCCATTTGTAAAAGAATATTTTCCTGTTTCAACAGTGCTGGTTGACCAGATGTACTTATGTCTCATGGTGATGTAATCATTAAAAAAGCAGTAAGATAATGGAAATATCCAACTTGTTACAGCTCCAATTACAAGTTAACTAGGTTAAATGTGCAATTTAGAGGGAGCTGAATTTGATTTTTAAAACTATTTGGAACATCATAATGCTGATTAAGGAGTATCTCACTGTGTTTGAATCCCAGGGAACTTAGAGCCCAACATCTAAAAGCAGCCTCAGGGCTACTGATCACCTGAAATGTGTGAGGATTTATTAGAGTCCAATGCTGGGTGTTTCTGGCATCTCTCAGCTCTCCCACACTGGGAACAGCAAATGCTGACCTTAAGGGCTGGCAGCTATGAATGGCATCCCTCAGTTTCCACACAACTCTGCACCCTTGGGCTCCTTATGGAAATACTGATTTCACTCTGCTTTCTGGCTGGAGCAAGATAATCAGGAGACCAAAGTGCCTGCCTAGTTAGTTAGAAAACCATCCTTTGAAAGCTCCCTGGGCCCAGCAGTGCTGACAATGTAGCAGAGTCCAGTTGATTCTTCAGATTATCCAGTGCCTGTCAGAGATAAATAAGGACATGAGTTAATGCCTGGAGACCCCATTTGCTTTCTGATTTCACTATTTTTTTAATACTTCTGTGTGTCTCAGTGGTTTCAGAAACCTCTGTCTCACTTCTGAGACTTCTCCCTTGTCCCAGGTATGTCTTTTTTGGGAGGTGTGTGAAGAACAGACAGCAGATACTCCCTTTGCCCTGGAAACCCCTTCTTTCCTTTTCTGCTGAGTTTCTCTGCGCAGGTGTTTGGGTGGCTTAGCCCAGCAGTCAGGAGGGGCTCAGGGAGGAAGGCAGGAAGAACCTCTGCTCTGTACATGCTGTGCTGCATCTGCTTCATGTTATCTCACATCCGTTTCATGCAAACTCTGTGAGCAGGGTTGGATTTGTCAGATGTTACGGAATTTCCCCGAGGTGTTCCCTCCTCGTGCCACCATCAAAGCACACTTTGGATCAGAGTAAAAGCCATTTCTGAGTACAAGGACAGGCACACGCTGCAGAGACCTTTGTGTAGTGGGTTGTTTCCTGGGATTCTACTCGTGAATTTGGCTTAGATGAGAGCTCTATGCTGTAGATGGCAGAAGGGGATCACAGCATTGCAACTGGACCAAGCTCAGGATTAGCACTCAGGAAACCAATTTTGCTGCTGCTCTGCTCCATGACATGTAGAAGTTATGTCACATTTTAAGTGGAATAATGATGCCTACTTAGTGAAACACTTAGAGAGATACTAATGAAAAGCACTATATTAAAGTATTCATATTATTGTTATTGGTTAACTGTATTTCTTACAGGTAGCCTATTTTAGGTTAATATCTCAATCATTCAGCTTCATCTGATTACAAAATATTATAGCTTCTATAATACCTGAGCTTATTAACTGTTTCTTAGTAGTGCAATACGGTTATTGTTTTCTTTACCCTTGTAAGAGTGGCATCCTAAGTTATCCCAGCCTTCCCACAAATTGTCTTACTCGTATTATACCAAAATAAAATAACTTTGAGAAAAACAGAGTTGACTATCTCACATTAAGACCCGCATAAACAAAATATTTTAGTGCTGACAATTAAAGGTTTTTCTTTGGTAAGCTATAGTGGGTTAAATTCATCCTCAGCCGAAATGGATGTTACACCCACCTGTGGGACCTCTGGGGCAGAAGTGTCACAGGAAGAGGAAGGTGAGGGCTCAAAACAACCACATCTGTTGGACCTCAGAGCAAGGAGCAGAGGGAACGGGGGGTGCCCACAGCACTGTTACAACACCAGTGGGAATTTGTGGCTAATTTTTGACCCCAGGGAAAAGAATGAGCACCTACATCCTTTGTCCTTCCAGTAATCTTGGATGTAAACTAAGGGACAGTTGATACTTGCACTGCCCTGGATCCCACTTAGCTCATCTGACCCAGTGTCAGCATCCAATACTCTCTAATTAGGTGCTCTTGGGTATTTAGCACTTGGAGGGGTTAACGTTTAATACCAGATTTATGTACTTCTTTTCATATCCATGTCTTCCTTGGATTTTTGATTTTTTTTTTACTCATTGATATATGATACTATTGACTGGCTGCAGAGCCAGAGAGCTCTGTGAAGCGGATCCTTACCTTCTTGGAGGTAAGACAGAACAAAATAGGGCAGTTGGAAATATGTTTCTCTTAATCTTTTTGTGTGTGTATCATCATCATCATGCCGGGCTTCACGAATGAAGATTTGGGTTTTATTTAATTTCCAAATACTGATACAGAGATTGATCAGGAAAAATTGGCAAAACTCTCTGTTGGGGATTGTTTATAATGGCTTTAGAGAGAAACTATATACAGGATAACTGGAAAACCCCATTGCTAAGTAGCAATTGAAGAAGAAAGTACAGGTGCGAGGAAGAAGAGGCAGAAGAATAAGAGGCCACGAATAAATAATGTTTTTTCCGCTGAGCCTTTATGATAATCCCTGGTATTCTGATTTTAAATATATATATATATATATATAGCTTTCACAAATGACAGAAAAGGTGGTGGAGTTAGTCTGAGGGAGGTAGAGGAAAGGAGGTCACTCTATTCAGGGGATGAGCGTGCCGCTGGTAAAATGGTTTATTCCCAATCCTAGGAGGCTAAACCCAGTCCCTGCTGTTCTGCTGTCAGCTGACTGAGCTACAAAGACATCAATAAGCTCGTGCCTGTCTCGAGGAGCACACCTGCAGCTATGTCTGCAGTTTTGAAATCTACCACAAACCTATGCTTATGTCAGTACTAAGAGTAAAAGATATTCTCCAGATGCAAACCCTTCTTATGCTAATGCCATTTTTAGATATTCAGAGGGGATGAGCCCCAGAAGTTCTGACACCAGGATTAGTGCTGTCTGCTGAAGTGGAAGAAGGAGTGGACAGATGACATGTTGTGTCCTCACATTTTTGCCAGTACTCTCTGTGCTGTTTATGGTGACATGTACATAATTTTTTCATTCCAACTTGCTGCAGATGCTGACTCAGGGAGCAGTTCTAGGCAAAAGGACTAGATGTTTCAAGTCTCCATACAGGTTCAGAAGCTGAAAAGTATTCCAAGATGACTGTTCATAAATCCCCTAGCTGTTCTAGGCTTCTCCTGCACTCTTTCCTTTAGAAATATGTGTCTCCTCCATTGTGTGGAAAGGTGGAGCTGGCTGTAGAGCATTGTGTGCTGCTGGAGTAGCTGGCTGATTGTACACTGACTGTAAGAAACACAAACCCAGGGGAGGAGTGATTTATGGTTTTAACTATGCTGAAATTAGAACTGTCCACAGAAATGAGGCTGAAATAGAGGCTGTCAGGTACCACTAACCATCACTTTTGAGGCAACAGTAGCCCTAAACAGAAAAAAATAAGACAAGCTTTGGTGGCATGATGGCAAAACCACCTAATCTTTATCCATATTAGTATTCCCATAATTTATGCCACTGCTGGGGCTGGTTGCTATCACTGACAGCAAACTGCTGAGATCAGTATCACACTGAACCCCAGGACCAAGCAGAATTTCACCTGGTACTCACACAGAATTTCCGGACATGGAAAGAGACTTTGTGCCAAGGGACAAAAATGTGTGTAAGGAATAATTATGCATTTCCATTTTGTTTTATTCCTGAGACTGATTTGGGAATATGATCCATTTCAAAGCTTGAGCTGGTTTCAAAAACACCCTGAGAGGTGTTCATTCAGCACTGGAAAGCATATGGGTGATGGAAATTCAAGACAACCATCTGCCGAGGGGCAGTTTCCAACAGTGCCGTGTATCATCAGGAGGATTCAGTGTCTGTGGTGAACATATTAGTGTGGATGCCACCAGATTTTCACTTGAAGCCAAAAAACACTCCAGATCCAAAGCATCCAAAGGGCACAAATGATGAGGCCGCTATGTGAAGGCAAGTGAGAGTTAGAAGTTTCCTTTTATGCTGACAGACTCTCTAAGCTTGTCATTGCAATGGCACCTGAAGAGATTAATGCAAAGTCAGATGGCCCTGACCCATGTTGTGCTGTTCTTGGAAAGCCTGGTTATAAATCTGTAGGACTTGGTAAAAATAAAGATAAAAATAATCCATCAGCAAATGTTACTTATGTCAATATGAAAGAAACTAAATATGAAGAGAGTCCACCTTGTAAGAAGACATATTTTATACCAAAATAAACAAGTCTTCCAATAGAAACGAGCTTTTCTAGAAGAGAAGGGTAGGACAACAGGAGAAGGAAAAATGCCATCACAAAGATATTTTGGCCAAGATGAATTTTGTAAATAATTTAAGCAAGGAGATACTAATTTATGCAAATGATGTGGTTTCAGTCACAGTGGTCTCATGGAAGACCGTGAGGTCAAGCAAGTGACTCAAATACAGCTTGTAATTGTGCTGAAATGAAGGCCATGGTTTCAGACTTAGTAGACTCCTGTATGAAAAACTTACATGGTATAGCAGACAAGCTCTTGAGTAATTCGGATTTTGCTTCTTCAGTGAAGCCAACTCTGTTCACCCCAGGCCATTGTCAGGCTCCAGAAATTTTGTAAGCAACGTTGAATCATTTTCATCCTACGTTGACAGTGCAAAGCCTGGAGGAGATAACACCTACAGATTGCCTCTGTGAAAACAGGCTCAAGGGCAAATGCAAAGGCTCAGAATTGAAGTCTGCAAACAACAAGAACTGAAACACTGACAAAAGCAAAGGAAATGACCTGTGCAGATGCAGTGGGTAACTACATTATTAAGCAAGAGTTTGCCCTCTGATGAACGGCAAAACTAATGCATCCAGTGCTCAAAATCACAACTAAGAAGGGAGCTGAAACAAGATCCCCAAAAAACATGCCCTGGAGTTCAGAAATTTGGGATGTAGGCAAAGTATTACCAGATTCATGGGCTTAATTGTGGTTGAATTGTTGCCCACAGATTGTCAAGTAATCTAGCAGGAAAATGCCAACAAGGAAGCAACAGAAAGTGGCAAGGCTGGCAAAGCAGGTCCCACTGTCTATGGGTTGTCATTGCACGAGTCTCATGATACCACTTTCCAAACATTTTTCCAGAAGATGTCAGTATCCACCAAAAGAAATTGAAGAACCAGGTTCATACAGGTCAGAACCTCAAAGGCAGAAGCCCGAAAATGACGTGTCCAGTGCTACATTAATAACAATCTGGAGGTTAATAAACAAAAATAGAAGAAGCTTTTTTGTTTGCATGGCAGAAGGTCAGTCTGGAAATCCAGTGTTGATGAAACAAACCAAAATACTGGCAAAACCACTAAGGGACATATTGGCCTCTCAGATACTGAAGAATCTTGGGGTCTTATGGGGAACAAAAATTTCTCTTTTTAAACTAGTGCCTGCAGTGTGGTTGCAATGTGGGCTATTACAAATCTACTGTCTTGTTTCAAAATAGTAAACTAACAGGAATAAAGATGTATGGAAAAATACATACCTTAACTCAGCACAAAGGTGGTGCAAAATTATCTTATATGTTGTGTTCCCTGAAAATTCAGTTAGTCTAATCTTAAAGATAACAAATACATTTGCTTTCAACATTTATTATATAAATTGTTTAAATTCACAGATGTAAAGAAATATTTACATTATAAACATTATGGGTTGCTCACAAACATTTTTACCCATAATTCTGGATTGCTACAGATTTCAACGATCAAATCATAAAATCATAGACCCATAAAATCATAAAGACTGCTCCTTGAACAGTAAATCTAGTCCTAGGAACAACTCTAACAGAAATACTGAAGCAATGGAGCAGATTTAGAAGACAGAAAACTGACAGAGGTCTCCAAGATGTCGTTTTTTGAATAAACAAATATATCTATGTGGGCTATAAGATTTCATGTGAATGGACATTGTCATAGGTTTACTTGTTCTAAAAATCCAAGCGGAAATTTTCCTTTCCCCTGTCCCACTGTAAGGGAAGGAGGTTGAAGGAGGAGGAGGAAGGGGTAATTAACTATACAAAAGAACTAACTGGCAGAGCTGCATTCCTGGCTAATAGCCCTCCTAAAAAACTGCAAGGAGGGGGGAAGAGTTTTTCTCCTCCTTTCCTCACAAACTGGGGACACTTCATTTTTTTCCTTAAGGGAGGCAAGGGGTGTGTGTGTGTGTTGGAAAAGCTTTGAGGCCGTTTTGCTCTCGACCTGATCATCTGGCTGCTCTCTGGCCTCGGCTCCAGCCCGAATCTGCTCAGAATTCATCGGAGAGTTTGTGCTCGTTGAGGAAAGGGGGGAGTCCCGACCGCAGCCAGCTGCAGACAACGTGAGTTTCATGGGAAAGAAACCGCCCTTCTTTCCCCTTCCCCTTCTTGGTGGGGGGGATTATTGCTTAGTTGTTTTTGTGTTCTGTTACTGGTTTTGCCAATGTGCATATATCCTTTAATAAAGGGTTGTTTTTTCTTCCTTTTTCCATACTTCCTTGATTGGAGCCTCTTAATTTCGGATATACGCTTGCTGAGAGAGAGGAGTTTGGTCTGCTTCATAACTCATCCTCCTTAGTGAAACAATCCAGTCTCTTTAAACTGCAACAGATATGATGGCTGCTTGGGCAAGAGATCTTTAAATATTAAAGCAAGAATAGAAGTTATTTAGAAATGTATTAGAAGGCATAGCTAAAATAATAGAGATAAAGTGAATGCCAGTGAGTGATCGCCACCTTCATCAGGATTTATATCTGTGTACTTTGTAGCTGTTGCTGGCCAGTAATTTGTGTTGCTTTATGAACACTTGCATAGCCAGTAGATGTACATTAAGGTTACAAAGAAGGTCAGTGAATGGAGAACTCGCACCTTTCTGTTCCTTACAGCCTATGGGATGTGTATTTGCCCAGTTTGATCATGTTTATGCTAGTGTTCAACCTGGAATCACTCACCACCCTCACAGGGAAGAATTTCTTCCTAATATCCAATCTAACCCTATTCTCTGTCAATTCGAAGCCATTCCCCCTTGTCCTGTCATTCCAGGCCCTTGGAAATAGTCTCTCTCCATCTTCCTTGTGGGCTCCCTTCAGGTCCTGGAAGGCCACAATTAGGTCACCCCAAAGCTTCTCTTCTCCAGGCTGAACAATCCCAAAATCCCAAATCTCTCAGTCTTTCCTCAGAGCAGAGCTGCTCCATCCCTCTGATCATCTTGATGAGGCCCTGGCCCAGAGAAGCTGTGGATGCCCCATCCCTAGAAGGGTTCCAGGCCAGGTTGGATGGGGCTCTGAGCAACCTGGTGTAGTGGAAGGTGTCTCTGCCCACGACAGGGAGTTGAAAAGAGATGGTCTTTAAGGTTCCTTCCAAACTAAACCATTCCATGATTCCATGACCCCACTGAGTTCCGTAAACTGACTGTCTGTACCCTGAACGGCTCCTGGGACAGACCTGAGACCACAGTGGGGATGCAGCAGGAGTCTTGAGTGGCCTGGGCTGTATCTTCCTGGATGGCTGAGCTCCCTGCATGGGCAGATTTTGCCAATCCAGTATTTCTCAGCAGGAGCAGGAGGCTGGCATGGCTTGTGCCGGAGGTCATGCTGTATTTTCCACCACTGAAGGCCCTCAGAGAGGATCTTGCACAATGAATTCAATAAATGGTTTTGTCCAACACAGCTTCTCTGGCCTTCATCTGGTGAAGCCCAACATCAAACTCTTTCAATGTTTTCTTAAGATACAGGAATAGAAAGAAAAAAATATCAGATAAAATTCCTCTCACAGTGAACAGGAAAAGTTTCATGGAGAAAAGCACTCTGCACAGCTGGAGGACCACACAGATCACCCTCATTTGCCAGAGTATAGCAATGATCTCATTTCGGTGCATGATGTAGTTAGAACAGGGAGGTCTAATTAAAGCTTGCTTTGGATGGAGGAACAGTATCAAGAGCAGGGAGAAGGGGAAGGATTGTTTTACTCCATGGCTGTCATGTTGACAGAGCTAGGAGGCAGACTCCTCAGATTGTAGGTTAGTTCCTTTGGAAGCATTACTTTCTGTTTCCTCCCAAATGGACAGGTAGGAGCTGGAAACATCCATTTGGAGTGGCTAGAAAAGGGCACAACAAGCACAAAGTGAGTGTTGGAGGCAGAGGGAACCAAGCTTATTTTTATATCTGATGATAGGACATCTGACTCGCATGTAAGCACAAACAGGTTCCCTGTGGGAGTCCATGGATCCCACATGGAGCAAACACAGACTTTCCCATCGCTGCCACCAGCTGACGTAAGGTCTTTCATGAGGGTTGGACTTGTGCTTATGGCAGGAGCTGCTGAGTGTGCCACTGACAGAATGGAAAACTGTGTGTTAAAGAAAACATCTGAAACAAAATTACTGCTCCTGGACTCTGTGGAAATAAGTCTCTGAAATGAGTGTGTTGTTTTTCTCTGTAACAAGGTAAAAAGGTGCTGCCACCCATATACCAGGTGGGGTGTAGTATTTCTGTCATCTCTGTCTAGCCACATTTTAAGGCTCCTTGCAAGAGTCTGGAGTTGGAATTGATTGCTCTTGTCGAGTGGAGATGGAATTTTCCTCAATGGCTTTGGATTTCCTTGTGAACAGAGAGGTAGGGAGCAGAGTTAGTAGCCAAGGCAGATAGAAGAGACTATGTCTAATAACTTGTGAGAACTGAAAAACTAAGAGATTGTCATAATCTGTGTTTGGGGGGTTTTTACCAGTTCTCAGTGCTGCTTTCCATGATTTATACAGATGATGGTCTCCAGGTGAAGCTTCAGGGACTCAAATTTTCAATCAAGGTATAAATCAGCTGGTAGACTTGTTACCATGAGTGCTGGGAGATTTATCTGTGTGCTTCAGATTGCAGCAGCAAATGTGAATTTGGAGGTCCCAGCTGAGCTCCAGCCCTTACAGTGGTGCTTTAAACACATCTATCTGATCCACTGTCCTCAATCAGTCAGAAGACTCCTTTGTAAAATAAATGATTTCCAGCTTTCACTTTCCCACTGAGGATATTATTTCAGATTGTATTTCCCCAAGTATGTTAGCATGTATTTTCCAGGCTGAATCCTGTTTTATTTTCAGCCCACATTTCAGATGCCTGTGTGTTATTTCTCTGTCATCTTTCATTTGCAGTTCTTCGTCTCTTATGTATATTTTCTTAAACTTTAGTTTGTATATAAATGAATTTAAAACATTACTGCACACCTTTCCAAGTTTAGCATGTTCTTGGCTAACACTCCTGTTTGTAGGCACAGAATCAAAGAAGATAAATTTACAGGAGACCCAAAGAGGTCTCCTGGTCTATTCCCCTGTTATAGCATCAGCACTAACTAAATTGTTCCTAGCAAACACGTGACTAGTCTTTGCTTAAAAGTCTCCAAAATTAAAAATTCCATTATTTCTCTAGACAATGTATTCTGAAAAAGTGGTGCAGTGTTTAGTTTGGCTTTCTCCTGATAGAGTTGCAATGGCTGAATAATCACTCTGATCCTTCCTCTTAACCAGTTTTCATTCCAGTATCTTCCTGGAGGTTGCCCTGAAATCTCTGTTCCCTTAAAGACATGTCTAGTTATCAGTTAGGGTCATTCCTTAACAGTTTCATTACTACTTTTTTGTTGTTTTGTTTTCCAGGTTTCCCTTGAGAGTTGTCCATAACAGACAGAAGAGTTCCCAAGGACACACTTAGACTTGCCATTTAAAATGTTTAACAGCACAGCAACTGCAATAGCCCCACAAAGACATCTTGGGAAACATTTTACACAAGACTCCCAGTGAGAGCAGATTCTAAGAAATCTCAGTTGTATTTGGCAGTGTAGTGATTGTAGGTCAATTCTTGGATTTTTTATTTTAAAGCAGCAGTTCAGTGCTGGTAAAGGGAGTCATCCTGACCAGCACAGTGACTCCAGCCTGCAGCTCCCTGGACTTTTTGGGAAACAGAGTGGGATTTATATCCATCTCACTGTTCCTCCAGATCCCTCAGGGGTGTAAATTCATTATTATTGCCTTCGTGCCCTTTCCTTCCCAGTCTTCTGACCCCAGACCACTATGAAGAATGAAAAATATTTTGTGTCTACAGCCACTGATCACCGAGCACGTTACTGCAACCATCTTTTTGCTTAATGTGACTCTCTGAATAGTCATTGGTTGGTAGCAACTTCTGGTAACTATGGGCCTCAATTGGATCTCATCTAGTCCCTCATACACCAATTCAACACGCAGAGAGACACAGAAATCTTTCCATAGACTTGAAAATGCATTACCTTGGGCCATCTCCCCAGACTTCACCTTCTATCACAATTATTCTGAGACACTCAGCTGTTACTTGTAACCCTTTGGAGTCTCACTTAGCCACAAGTGAAGCTAAAGGCTTCCTCCCCAAAATGCCTGAAAATTGTATTTTGATTCTATTTTAATCCATGAATATTTCACACTGGTGTGTTGCTGAGGACAGCCAGGCCCCAGACATGCCAGAAGGTTTTAGCGGGATCACGTTGGCACAGGTCAGAGATGACCCCTGGAGGACTAATAACTGCTGGCAGAAGGGGGTGCTGGGGATTTAAGGAGAGATTCCACTGCCTTTAACCAACTGTCTGACAGGTTCAGATCACTGAGTGCTTTTTAGGATTTCACCAGCTGGGAACCAGGATTGGCAGAGAGCCGGTGAAGGGCGGGATGATGTTAGCAAGGGTTCTCTTGCTGGGATCAAGGGAAAGCTTTGCTCAGCCTGTTCACCTCTTTCTCTGACCCACTTCCAAATCTCTCTCTGGACAGTGGAAAACTGCAGGCATCAGCTCATCTTGGAATGACCATGATCTGCCTGTGCTCCATATCTCTTCTGTCACTTGTTTACTCCCTTTTCCTTACTTTTTTTTTCATTTCAGGCCATTCTTTCCCCCTGTCTTTTCTGCTCCTTCACATTCTTTCACTCATATCTCTCCTTGCACCCATCTGTGCTTGATTTCATTGGTTTTTGTGCAGTTTAAATGTATAGCAAGAGACAGCCATCACCCTGAAGAGTTTATACTATGAGTGGGCAAGAAAATAGAAGCAAAATGAGTTTCCCAAGGTCCTACAGCAGGTCAGTGGCAGAGCAGCAATTAGTGCTGAAGTATCTTAGCTTGGTCTCCTGAGTCTCAGCCTAGTCTCTGTCTATGTGTTACCTTTCTTCCTCTTTCTGTGTGTTAAAGTACATATTTTGTTCCTGGCAGATCATCTGTCCCTGCAGGACCAACCTGGAGAGTGTCAGACAGAGTTTTTGTGCCATTATTTTCTGGTGGTGTCTTCCCACACTTTTTCCCAGAGCTTTGCCCCCAAAGTTGAGGCATCTCCTGGGATCTGCAAATAACAATTCTGTGCTGTGTCTGCTCCAAAGCTTTATAAGCTTTTAACACTCTTTCTGCTTCTCAAGGTGTGTCATAGCTCCTCGGTGCAAGGCATGGGACACAGGGATAAGCAGAAACAACACAACCAATGCTATTTACACCCCCTGGGTTCAGCTTGCTTAACCACAGAGTGGACACAGCTCTTGTTACAACTAGTTTTGTGGATAGAAACCCACTGAGCCTGCCCTGCTGAATCCTGCTTCTCACCTATGATACAGCTTTAACACCAGCCACTCCTTTACTTTTTACAGCAACTGGGAAAACTTGGGAATTAACACATTTCTAGAATAAATTTTCTAGATGAAATTATCTTATTAACCTCTTTCACCTTGCCTTTGCCACATTTGCCACCTCTGCCACCTCAGCTTTTGGTGGAAACTCTGCAGACGTACTTCTAAGAGCTCATATGTGAAATAACCAGGGAAGTACCTCTAGGAGGCTAAGCCTGAGAGATTTTCCCCTCTCCCCCTTCCTTCTTCCTTAAAATCCTCCTCACTGGCTCCAAACATGGGGTATTATCACTTCAACAGTCACCAGGTAAAAAAACCCCTGTACTTTCAGTCACTTGAACAAGTGCTTGTTTAAGTGTTTTGGGGTTTTTTTCCCCAGTCCTGTGGAAAGAAAGCTGAATTTCCAATCACTAACTTTGTCAAAGTCAGTCTGGGCCATATTAACATCTAAGAAAGCAAAACAAAGACAAACTCGAACACAGTACACAAGCTTAGTTGAGAGGCAAACAGGAGGCATAAAATTAAGAAAGAATCTCTGTGGACTGTTTCCTCTCCACAGAAAATCCTGAGCTTGGAGACATTTTGACAAGCCAAATGCTGGAGCTGTATGATCAGAGGTGCTGCTGTCAGTAGATTTATTTTGTGGGTCTCTCCCGAGATTATCCCCAGCTCTGTGGTTTTGCATCCTGGTGCGGGGCATTTTGTGCTTTGATTGCGTATGTGTTGGAGATATTCATTAGGCTTCCAGGAGGATATTCCATAGCTGTAAGCCTTTTAAATGGCATACAATGTGTTTCTTATTTCCCTATGGCATTCTGCTTGCATCTGCTTGGTATGTGGGACGTCCAGGCCAGCCGTGTTTCAGTGGAGCGTTTGTCTCCCAGTGATGGAGCACGTGGCTGATAATGCAGGGACATGTAAGCATTCATGGTGCTTTTCTTTTGAAAGCACGTGCCTGGTGTTTAATACAGTCAATACTTTTGGGGACAAAAACAAGACAGGATTGTCCTCTGCACCCAAGAACGGCGGCAAAAAATAGCGGAGCGTTTGCACTCGTGGAAACTTTGCATTTAAGGTTGGTAGAAAATAGTCTTGAAATTCCTCCTCCTCCTAAGGCAACAATGAGGATTCATAAAGAATGTTGATTATGTGTGCTGGTTTATTTGCTAGCAAAAGCCCTGGATCTGTCTAAGAGGCTACAGAATCAGTGCATTCCTGCTTCACAATGAAATAGTTTACTGAGGGCTGCAGCAGACAAGCAGGGTGAAGCCTGAGGAATGCTGCAAGAATATCTTAGAGAGAAATCCTCCTGTTCCTCCTTTTTTTTTTTTCTTTCTTTTCTGCACTCATCAAAGAGGAGAAAGGAGAAAAGCCTAAGACGGGCTGGGATTCCTTAAATTCCTCAAACACCATGCAGCTGCCTAAGTGCCCTTGCCTCTCCCAAGAGTTTTCCCACAGGTCACTAAGCATCTGAACATCTGCTGCTGGATAGATGTACTTCACTCCTCTTCCTGACCAGGGGGAGTGCACTGAACCCTGGTTAAGCTCCATTAGTCTCCACAGGAGCTCTCCGTGTAGTTCAGCTGCAGAGTTGAGTCTAATCAATGTTTTCAGGGCACACTTCTTAGGTGAGGCTCCACACAGGAGGAGTTTCTTTCCTTGCCTCGTGCTGGGCACTTGGATAAAGTAGTAAACATCCAGAGTCAAATCTCTCCTCAGCCCAAGCACATGTGTATTTGTATCTCCAAACTAGATGGTGAATACTTAGAACAACAACTTCAGAAGAAAAGACTTCCTGGGTGCCTTCCTCAATAAAGGACTCTGAATTCCATTGAATGATTTGGATGCCTGAAAGCTAAGAAGCCTTTCATGGATCCAGCAAGGAAAACTTCCTCGCAGGGACTGGGTAGATGTGCTAGAAGAAATCCACAGTCATTGGGCCAGCTGTTTTCCCTGCCTTCCCTTTTCAGCCTTTCCAAGTTTTGTGTAAAAGGGACACTGGGTGTATATTCTGCTGTTTCCAACATGAAGACATTTAGGGGGACAGAGACTTAGCTCCATTAGACCATAATACTTCATAAAAAATTGTGAATATCATTTCATATTCACTAAGGAACTGCCATGGGTTTTAGTCCTCTTACTCACTCAAAGGTCTGAAAATCTCCATATCATGCTTTTTAAGGGGGAGAACTACAGCATTTTAGTAACTCAGAATCTTAACAAGACATAACTGTACACATTTTGTTTCCCCACTTAAAATTTTGCATGGCATGACAGAGCAGGAGGCGCCATCAAATGGGCTCAGTATCCCCTTTCACAAATAAAGAGTGTACAAAGTGTGTCAACATTTCAACTGGGGCCCTTCTCCTGAAGGCCTTTAATTAGTGCAGAACTCAGACTTCAGTTCTTTAGCCAGGGTAGATGAAAATGATTTTGGAAGACAGCCCAGACAGAGGAATTTGTCATAGGTTAGAACTGTTCCAGCTCTAAGAACCAAGTGTATAGCTTATGCAAATCACTTTGCTAAACACAGATTCTGTGTTAATTTTTTTAAGGCTTTTTCTTTGACTGGCAACAAGAGCTCACTTGCCAGATCTTGTCTGAAATCAAAAAGAAGGGATTCCTTCTCTATGCCCAGAAAAGAAAAATGTTTCTAGTCTAAAACATGTCGAGAAAGAGCCGGCATGTAAGAATAAGGCAAATGTTCCTAGGAAGTAGAAATGGAAAAGTCCAATGACATCACTGCTCCATCTGCCCAGGGCCGTCGGATTCCTCAGTACAATGTGCTCCACAGTAATTGAGGATGAGGCTGGAAGAAGCACTGAGCAGTGTCTCAGGCTGTACTGAAGCAATGGCCCTACAAATTGAATGTCGGACAATTTTCCTGGTAACTGGCAGGTGCTCCAGCTTTTCTTTCCCTCCAAAAGCCCTGTTCGTGGTGCACAATGCAGGTGGGTCTGGCATCTGTTTCAAATTATTAATGCTGAGTTTTGCCAACTGTTATCGAGTTCTTTGGTGCTTTAAATTTTGCCAGACCAACATTTGAAATATTGACAAAATCTGCAAGAAAGCAAAGCTTGAGTGAGAACTGCCCAGTCTCCCATTTTAAGTTTTCCAAATGTGGGTGCATACTTATATCAGAGATGAAATTCAGCTCAAAAACAAGACTTCATGTACCTTGTTCTGCCACACCACCATTATGTCTCCTTTTAGAAGTTCCTGAAAATGCCTCAAAATGGCAATACTCTGCAGGGATTGGCCACCACCAGTGTTCAGGTTAGTACAGGGCATCAGAAAGACTTGGAATGTGATCATCTGCTGTAGAAAGTCTCTGCTCGTTTTGTTTACGTGATGTGTTAAATCAGAGCTGAATGACTTTGTCATCCCAAAGTACAAAACCTCATTAGATTAATTTTCATTTGCTGTTTCCCTTGTATCACCTTAAAAATTCTTTTTGAACTGTACAGGAGTGTAATTTCATTTTGAGGCCATTAAAAAAAAAAATCCCCCTGTCCTTGATAAATCTGAAGATTCAAGTGAGAAATTCTTAAAATATAAGAAGTGTTTCTATTTAAGGTTTAGGGTCTGAGCCACCCATCATAAGGATTTATGTATCTCTTAATTTATTACAAGGCATAAAATACAGAATAAACATTGCTAGTAAAATACTTTAAAATTATTAAAGTATCTATATTATGATCTTTGGGAGCCAAAGCTTTGACAATTTCATATGATTATATTATGCATTTATATATCCCCATATTATACATATTATTGTATGCATTCTTTTAAAATAAATAGTATATGCATGGATATATAATACATCCATACTATACATATTCTTGTATTCATTTTATTTAAATAAATATTTTAAAATTATGAAGGATATGACACAAACATAGATGGTGATTAACAGATACTTATGTTCTCTACAAGCTTGTGAATCTAATTTCTATAGTAATTCCCAGATCTAATGGCTACAGTAATTTCCAGTTACAAAGTCATATTTAAGATTGAAAATCTTTTAAAAAAGACCTTTATTTGTCACTTTGATTCCCTGTTCCTGTGGTTCTCAGATTATTATAATCTTGCTCTGAGACCTACAGGAAAAGAGATTGATTATATTGTCACAGACTGATACTCGTTTCCTGCTCTGAATCTCACACAAACTTAAGGAATTGTTTCCATCTTTCATTGCTGCTATTTTTCATCCCAGTCTTCTCTGGGCAGGACTGTGGGCAATTGCTGAGGCCTGGCAAACGCAGTTCAAAGTCAACCCAAGTGTATCTGGAAAAAAAAAAACAACAAAAAAACAAGTAGCCATATGGGTCAAAATGGGAATATTTGGTACGTTTATAGATGCAAGAACTGATATCCTAACACAGGAGGAAAGGCTGAGAGAGTTGGGATTGTTCAGCCTGGAGAAGAGAAGGCTTTGGGGTGACCTAATTGTGGCCTTCCAGGGCCTGAAGGGAGCCACAAGAAAGATGGGAGAGACCATTTCCAAGGGCCTGGAGTGACAGAACAAGGGGGAATGGCTTCAAACTGACAGAGGAGGGTTAGATTGAATATTAGGAAGGAATTCTTTCCTGTGAGGATGGTGAGGCCCTGGCACAGGTTGCTCAGAGAGGCTGTGGCTGCCCCATCCCTGGAAATGTTGAAGGCCAGGTTGGATGGGGCTCTGAGCAACCTGGGATAGTGGAAGGTGTCCCTGCCCATGGCAGGGGGTTGGAAGGGGATGATCTTTAAAGCCCCTTCTGACCCAGGCCATTCTATGATTCTGCGTTTAGTGGCTGGAGTGACAAAAGTCCCAGCAGATGGTGCCAGCACTTCCCTCAATGAAAGAAATTAAACAAAATTCCAAAACGAGGCACTGAGTGCTCATCAAAGAGAAACTGGATAAAGGCTTTAGGCTTTGCATCCTGTCTGGTTCAGTAGAGGCCATGCAGTGATGACATTGGTGCATATAATGACAGGGTAAATGCTAGAAAGATCCATTCTTTTTAAGAATTCAAATACTTTCACAAATATGTTTGGGTTTAGCTGGTTTTAAAACAGCTTTTTTATTTTATTTTTTTTAATACACAGAATTTTTTTCACGAGACTGCAGAGTTCAGTGAAAGGAGATGACAGACCTGGCTTGGAAGCAGAGGTACTGCTACTGAAAGTAGGATTGTCACCACAAGCAGTGTGCCATAAACACTTCAAGGCTCAGGCAAAAAAAAAAATCACTGGTCAAGGTTAAACCTTAGACTTCACCATGGCCAACACCCTCAACAGTTTTAAAGTGGATACTTTTACATTCGAGGCTTGTTAGCATTTAAAGCTCTGTTAAGTAACAGTGCTTAACTTTGTTTGTTTGTTTTTTATCAAGTCCAAAACAGCAAAACTTCAGAAATACCATTTTTATACTCCAGTGGGAGGATAAGAACTTTATTCACATTTAACCACAACTCTGCAATGGACCTTTAGAGGAGTGCTGCATTAGTTTCTCTGCTTCCCATGGTGTTTTCTACCAGAAGGGTTAAGTGTTTCCTTTTTTCCCGCTTCATCCTTCACAGAGCAGCAGAGATCTGAAACAGAACCTCCAGTCACAACAGTGAGACCTCAGTTTGTCCTGAGGTCCTCTTAGAGTGACATGTGAACTTGCCCCGTCCTACATTTAATCCACTTCAGCTGATTGAACTTACAGGCATGTCAGTGGAAGAAAACATAGGTACTGCCTGCTGCTGGAGACTGAAAAACATCCCAAAGTACGTCAGTCTCTGCCTTTTGCAAAGGAAACATGTTGGTCAGAGAACAAGCTGCATTCCCAGTAGGATCTTTGAAGCTGACACAAAGCATTTCTAGGAATTATGCATGTTTCTTTCGATGGCAATTCAATGCATTTCTCCCTCTCTCTCCCCCACCTGCCCAAATCTTTAGCTCCAGTCCAACAGAGTGGCTGAGAACGGCCACTGACATCCTTCCCCAGACATATAAACGTAAAAAAAAAGCCCTGGGGCCCGATTGTATCTGTCATTTGTACCCACACTCATGGGCTGCGAAGGCTGGAAACAATCCTCCCCCCTCCTGTGCCAGGACTGCACAGTTATTGTTGTTCCCTCTGTTTTGTCCCGCGGCGGTGACCCCGGGATCCCCTGCATGGAGCACAGACACACAGGGAGCAAAACCCAGCGCTCAAAAACCGCTCCTAAAGTGCCTGAGGAGATAAACAAGAGGGGGGTGACATTTGCTGTCTCCATTTTGCAGCCGGGGCAGTGACACCAGTGACAGGCAGAAAGCCTGTGGCAGAGCCAGGGACTGAGCCTTTGGAGCTTGTAGGATCTGTTGGTCAAAGTTATTGTTGGTCTGTCCCAAAACAGCTCCGGCCTCTCCAGTGTGTGGCTGTTACTCCCTGTTGGCACTTCCCAGGGCCCCAGGCCTGGTGGATGGACAGGTCTGAGGGAGCTCAGCTGTGGCACAAGGCTCTCCTGGCAACCACCAGCTCCCTGAGGTTCCCTCAGTGTGACCTCAGTTCCCAACCAGATCAAGTCAGCTGCGTTTGCCACCAGTGTGCAAAGTGTGATCCAGCTTTCCAGCTCCACCTGAGCAGGTGGTTCCACTTCCACCTCTCCAGCCCCAGCTTGGCAGAGGTCTCTGCAAACTGCTGTTCACAGCAAACACTCCTCCTTTTCCCCTTCCCTCCTGTTCTCTTGCCCTTTCGTGTAGCACACCCTGGCATTTTGGGCACTGTGGTGGTTCCTTTGCATGTGCACTGATGTGACTGTGGAGAAAGTGCAGAATCATAGTCATAGAATCAGAGTCATGGAATCACAGAACGGTTTGGGTTGGAAGGACTGTAAAGATCATTTCATTCCAACCTCCCTGCCGTGAGGAGGGACACCTTCCACTATCCCAGGTTGCTCAGAGCCCCATCCAACCTGGTCTTCAACACTTCCAGGGATGGGGCAGCCACAGCTTCTCTGGGCAACCTGTGCCAGGGCCTCACCACCCTCATAGGGAAGAATTCCTTCCTAATATCCAATTTAACCCTACTCTCTGTCAGTTTGAAGCCATTCCCCCTTGTCCTGTCACTCCAGGCCCTTGGAAATAGTCTCTCCCCGTCTTCCTTGTGGGCTCCCTTCAGGTCCTGGAAGGCCACAATTAGGTCATCCCAAAGCCTTCTCTTCTCCAGGTTGAACAATCCCAATTCTCTCAGCCTTCCCTCATAGGAGAGGTGCTCCATCCCTCTGATCACCTCTGGGCTTGCTCCCGAATCCCTCCCTTGCACTCCTTGCCTTGTCCATGATTGCAAGCTCTCCATGGCTGGGGTGGGAGCATTTCTGCACTGCACCACTACAACTCACATCTATGCCTCCGTCTCTACTCTGGTCTCACTTTTCAACATATAAGCTATACCTTCCCCCTTTATTTCATTTTCTTTTCTGCTCTTTTCAACTTTCTGCCTTGTGCATATCTGATACTTGAATTAGTCTCTTGTATTTTCTGTTTATGATCTATGTACAGTTTAATTCCTATTATGTCTATTTGGCTCCTATGTAAAGCAAAGTTTATTGCTGGGGCTGATCCAAATCTGGAAGGCAAATGTCATCACTTTTTTTCCTTCCCATCAAAACTTGAGTTTTCACGTTCAGCTCTCTGTGTGTGTGCGAGTTTTGCTATTTTTGGAAACATTTTAGTCAAAATCTCCAACTCTGTTGTCCAACAAAGTCTGAAATTCTGCTGAAAGTTTTCACTGCAGCTCTGAGTTCCAGCCACTTCTGCACTACTGCTGCAGTTCTAAAATAATGTCATTTTGTGGCCATTTCTTCATAAATAGCTGCCAGCTTGGGGGGGGGAGAAACAGTCCCTTCTTTTTAAAAGGATTGGTTGCCCTGCAGAGTCCATCTCATACAATAAAAATAAGATGCCTAAAAGAAACCAGAAAGATGTCCCAGCTTCAAGAGAACTAAATTTTGAAGGGAATTTCAAGATTGTTAAACTTTGTCAACAGACAGAGCAAGGCTCTTTGCAAGCAATGTGTATTCTGTTTCCTGTCATGGCCAGCTATGCACGTTTAGCACAGAAAAAATGCTCTGAAATGTCAACTCAAAAGATGAAGCAGAACTCAGAAGATGCCAACAGCAAAAGCATCACAAGTTCAGAGGGGGTTTACAGCTTACATCATGGGTAAAACCTGTATTTTCTGCTGTATTCGTAACCTTGGATTCACTACAGGGTGGCTGAGGTGCCCAGAAAGTGGGTTGGTAAGACAGCTCCCTGCACATGGCAGGATCACTTGAGGGTGTTCCACAACAGGCTCAGGAGGGGTTTGTTAACATCATGGCTTTGATCTTCACCCCCACACCTCCTTGGACCGTGTCACAGCTCCTCACTTCCATTGTTCAGAACTGGACATCCCACAAAATTTTACTACAGGTAGACACAAACACAGAGACGTTGCACAGCTGACTATTTTAAGAAGCGTGTGTTGCTGTGCACCCTGTTTCCAAGAGGTACAGAAAACGTGAGGACCTTAAATCAGATCATAACTCTTCCAGGTATTAAGGTAACAAACAACAGGCCTGTAAGGATGCTTTCACTACTTTTTCTGATTGTGGAAAAAAAATATGTGTGTGACACTGCTTACCTGCATAATGCTGAGGAGATCTGGCCATGACAGCAACAAAAGACACAACCTGGCACTTAAGCACACACCGAATTTCATGGAGGTGCTTAATGACCAGTTTTCTGTGGGCTGGATTATTTTTTTAAACCTCTGGAGTGCTCTGCCAAAGTGAGGGACTCAAACCACACCACTGAGGTGTCTGAAAGATAGAGAGCAATGTAACCTAGCAGGAGTCCTAGTGAACCCACTATTCCTGCATATAGGAAAATGACTGGAAGGAATATAAACCCAGTCTCAAGCTCTCGCTGGGCACAGCGACGTCTCAGCTCTGCATTCTCCACACAGCTCTTGTGGCAGCTGCTCACAACAATGGGGGCTCTATTCCTCCTTGTCCAGGCAGGAAAACACAAGCATGGTGAAAACACAAGCTACTCAGACAAGATTAAATGCAACCCATGTAGTGATGAATACAACCAGAAGCACTGAGGTTTCCATTCTCAGGGCTGTGCCCCACTACCTAGAGTAGGTGCCACTCTGGGACTCCTGAGCTCACCTCTGTGTCCATTTGTGTGTTCCTTGTTCCCAGCATGGACATGAAAATGTGCAGGAGTCCTATGTGAGCTCAGCTAGAAGGAGTTTCTGAGTAAATCTGTGAGCAGACTTGCAGCTGAATGCAAGGGCAACAGCATTTCTTACACTACTATCATAAAAGAAGTGCCTAGGACAGACCCCAGTGTGGATCACAGAGCTCTGCCAGTTCATGCCAGCCCTTGATCCAACTGACTGTGCCTTTCTCTAAATTAGAAAACAAAGATATTTGCACAAATAAGCAGAAGGGTCAGGAGGAAAAGTTTCCATTAGTAGAAATTTTCAGACTATTTCAGATGACAGCTTTTATGCAGAAAAAATTAACAAGAAAATACATGTTATACTGTTATATTTTGGAAAGTTCTGTCCCAAATCAGCACAGCACCGTGATTAACTGAATTAATGGGTTGCACTGCATAGTCTGTCTTGTAACAGTTGGGAGAATAGTCTTTTCCCTTGATAACCCCTGAGTGTCAGGTTCAGGGAGCCCGTGCAGATTTGGTGGCCGTGCCTTCTCCCCTGACTGAGATTAGCCACCATCTGGTAATGCTCCAGAGAAGAACCTTTCCCCATTGTCACTTCCTTTGTCTGATGGTCTGTAACATCTGACCTCTGCTTGGCAGGTCGTGGCCTTCACCTCCTTTCTTTCCAACAGGAATAATGACAGCAGGGTTAAGTTTATATGATACCTCTGGTAAGTGCTACTTGTGAGCTCTGGGCTTTCCCAGCACTGCTCCTCTCTTTGATGCTAAAGTTTCTGTTTTGACCTCCATGCAGTATTAAATCAGTCTGGCCTTTCTGCCACCAATCTGGCTCCTTGGTTTGCAGGGACCTGCACTCCTATTTCTCTCCCCCGGCTCATGGTCTGTGAAAAACCTGAGCTTAAGGTGTGCACCAGTCGTTGTTGCACAGCAATCTTTTCCCATAATCAGAGCCTTAAATTCTCTCTTTCATTCAATTATATAGCTCTTATTCCTTGTTCCATGTGTAACTGATGGACTAAAGGTCTACCAACCATCAAAGCAAGAGGCAGTCTTGGCCCCAAAGCACTTCCTCTCTGATGTCAAACAGGGGACATTTTACATTTTTGTTTATTAAAAGACTGAATTCCATGGCAAGGCTCCCATGAACTACTGTGAGAACAAGATTTCATGTTAAGTGACCTCCTTAAATTCATGGCAGAACGTTCTGGCAAGACAAGTGTGGAGCCCTAAATTCCTGGATGTCTATCCTGCCTTGGAACAGCACGAGTGCATCCCTCTTTATGTGGATCCTTTGTCAGCGCCACTGATAAGAAGAACATTTTCACTAGAGAGCTTCAGTGGTCGAAGAGTACACTGTGGTCTTCCAGTGTCACTCTTCCTACTGTGTGCAGTGTCTTCCCATTCTCATTCCCTAGACTGAGAGGTTCAAGCTGACAAAGAAGCCTTTTGCAGTGAATTTAGATTCCATATAAATGACAACCTTGACAGCCTTGGAAAAAAACACTTAAGCCACATATAAGAGGTTTAGACATGGAAACAGAAATACAAATGTTATTTATTTAGGGTGGAAGTTTCCCTGTACAATGGTACAGTTTTACTTTCCCTGGACATCCAGGCACATGTTTTTGGAGAATTCAGACAAACTGCTGGTTCTCTGCTCCCCTGGAAATCAGTTCAGGTCAGACATTTGATCACTTTTAGGTCCCTTAACTGCCCTGAGAGTGTCAAGAAGAGATGCTGAGTGCACGGGCCAGTTAATGATGTACCTGCTAGAATCCTGGGAACCAGGACCTGCCTTAGTCCATGATGGAGCAGAAAACCTCAGATATCCTTCTGTACCTCTGCATCTGATTTCATCCCTGGCTCTCCAAGGTGTGGTTTGCTGTCATGCTGCTTTCAGTCACACACAGATTTTGGTGCACAATTCCTGGCTGGGGAAGGTTGGAAACTTCTGAGGTACAATTCACCACAAAGATGCATTTCAGAAGCAGTGCCAGACAGTGCCATCACTGTGATCAGGGGCTGCTTTGGGTGTAATTTCATTTCCAGGTGCTTTTCAGCCTGCATTCTCTGACACAGCCACGCAAGTGCCACGCAGGCCATTTGGAAAGGTGTTCTCACCACCGCTATTCACAAGGGCCTGGAGTGACAGGACAAGGGAGAATGGCTTCAAACTGACAGAGAGGAGGGTTAGATTGGATATCAGGAAGAAATTCTTCCTTGGGAGGGTGGGGAGGCCCTGGCACAGATTGCCCAGAGAAGCTGTGGCTGCCCCATCCCTGGAAGTGTTCAAGGCCAGGTTGGATGGGGCTCTGAGCAACCTGGGCTAGTGGAAGGTGTCCCTGCCTATGTCAGGGGGTTGTAACGGGGTGATGATTAAGATCCCTTCCAACCCAGGCTATCCCGTGATTCCATGATTTTCCCGCCGGTGCCGGCAGGGGGCGCGCGCGGCCCGCGGGTGCCGAGGTCCCGGGGCGCTGGAGCTGGATCCCATTCCCAGCGTCCCGGAGCACCGGCACTGCTGCAGCAACAAAAAGTAACGGCCCGTGGCTGAGGCTTTTAAAAAGGCAAGTTTTCTACGTTCTCTTTCCCATCTGGTTTTTCTCCGTCTCTGCTTTCGCTTACCTGCAGAAACCCGAGCTTGCCAGGATGGATTCTCCTCTGCAACCAGCCTCCCTTCGGCAGAAGATGCCAGGATAAAATGCCTGCCTTTCCTGAAGGGCTCCTCTCTGCTGCCAGCGGGACCAGTGGCATCTCAGCTGAGAATGAAAGCCACTGTTTTATGGCTGCTTTAGCCCGATATCTCGGAGTATTGGCCAACACAGACACACAGAACTGCTGGAATTGCATACGAGTAACACAAGGAATGCAAAGATTTGCTTGGCATCACTGCTAGGGAATGCCCACTTAAGAATACTTATGTACTTTGTACACAAGATCCCTTTTTCTTTGACAGAATGGATAATGAGACATTTTCTCTTCACACCCAAGAAGGCACATGGTGTGATTCCTGCACAGGGCCAGGAGTTGGACTCAATTATCCTGGTGGGTCCCTTACAACTTAGTACATTCTATGATTTTATCATTCTAAGAACATAGAAAACCTGGGAAGAAGATATCCCAGGGCATCTCTCTTGGGATTTAGCATTTACTGTAGCATTCAGAAGTCAACCGCACAGCCAATTAAAAGAATGTGCAGTAATTATTTTTTAATGATCCTTTCCTGGGTGTGGCCAGTGGTTTTGTCACTTTAAATTCTTATGCAAATAAAATCAGGCTAATCTTCTTAAATAGGTAGCTGTAGCTGTGTCAGCCTATTCCAAGCTGGCAGGAGAGCTGCATAATACTTGGAATTCTCTAAATTGTTCATGTCAGTGGGATATCAACTATCAGCACAATAATAATGATAATAGGCATGTGTTTGCTTGCAAAGAAGTTATTGCATAATTAAAGGCCTCATTAAGGGTTTTCAGTACCTCACAAGAATGCCCCTAACTTTCTGATTGTTTTCATCCTATTAATACTAACATCACACAAGCCACTCCCCAAGTGACTTCTTGTTTTAATCACTTAGTTGAGAAAGTCAGATGCAACAACATATCTAAAATGAATTAACAGTGCAATTATGCCTGAAGTGCTTTCATTAACAGTGAAGAGTGCCTGCTTATGAGACTGCCATCTCTCCAAAGTAATGCTCTCTCATTCTGGCTTTTTTGCATCACGCAACAGTGCACCTAATGTGATTCCAGTCATCCCACATAAGTGGTAGGGGAACAGAAAGGGTTAAATTTAAACCTTCTAGTATTTTGTACCAGATTCCACTAAAAAAAAAGCAAACAGTACCAACACAGCCCCTCCCTAGCAACACAGGAAACCAAGGGACAGCAACAGGGCTGTGGCACTCAGGCAAGATCACCCGCATCCACAAGTCCAGAGCATCACAAGTCACAAGCATCCTGTAGTCTGTCAGGTTCCGGGGAATATCCATGCCCTATCCTCATCACAAGATGCTCCATAATCCCAAACAATCTGAAAACCTTCTCCACTATAGGGAAAAAACCAGAGAGAGGAGCAGCATGGCCAGATTTCCAAATCACACACTTAGAGGGATTTTATGAGGGGCGCAGATGACAGGGCAATCTGAATGATGCTGACAGCCCTGAGGAGCCTTGTGCTGGAGTCTCTGCACAGGGACACAAAGAGACTTCGGGCATATGGGGCAGCCCTGAGACCTGCAGGGTTGGATCTACTATTCCACCTGTGGACCTAAAGCCTGGGTCATTAGCATTTCTTAAGATGGCAGTAGATAATCTAGGAAGGCAACCACAACCCACACTGCAAAGCAAGGGAAACGAAAACAACACAATAGTCCCTGCCAATGTGACCTAGGGCAAAATTCCTTCCTGACCCTAGATCTGGAGATTGGTTTAACCCAAGTATGTGAGCCACACCTGCCCACAGGTACTTGAGAAATTTTCCAATACCACTGCAAGCATAAGCATGCTTGTCCAGCCTCCTTTTTTTCAGCCAGGGCAACGCCGGTACTTCAAAAGTAAAATTAAACTTTGCAGTGTGGGTAATAAATCGTAGGAGTTGTGAAGACTGTTTCTTCCTAGTCCTCAGGCAGCCAGCATGAAATCTGTGACTGGCACAAGATAAATACAGTAGAAAAAGTGGCATCTGAGTCACCTTCAAACTCCTTTTCCCCCCATCCTCATTACAACTTTGAAAATAGTAACAAATCAGCCCCCTCATCCCCCAGCCATGCCCTGATGTGTTTCCTACATGCACAGGCAAAGCAAAGGGATGAAACAGAACTCCTGACAGGGAAAGTAAAGCAGCAGCCCGGGAAGAGTTGAATGGAGTCACCATCCCTGGAGGTTTTTTAAGGAAAGACCGGATGGGTCACTCAATGCCATGGTCTGGTTGACAAGCTGGTGTTTGGTCACAGGCTGGACTTGATGATCTCAGAGGTCTTTTCCAACCTGACTGATTCTGTGATTAGGCACACCTTTTCTGTCCATTGATATACAGTCTGAACAGTAGCACTGTGCTCACTCCATATCCCAACAAGTGTGTGAAAAAGTGGCATAACCACATGCAGATGAAGTTTGTCCCACCCGGTCAGTTCCTCACTCGTGTCAGTAGGAGCCAACAGGCAGCTCCCACCACAGAGGTCACAGAGCTGTGCTTTCTCTTCTTCCAAGTCCTTCTGCTCCACCACCATCTTCGAACTGATTGCAGACAGGACCAGATTCTCTTCCCTTTGAAGTGAAGAGCAGAACTGCTTTTGTCTTTTGCTTCTGAACAGGCTCAATCCCCGTGAAGTCTATGGGATGTAGGCTCCTAAAAGCCCAAGTCACATGTGAAATTGGTACTTCAGCTCCAAAGTCAGGTGGCTGATTTTGAAAGTTTCTGTCCTCTGCTCCTCACTTAAGGCTCTGTGATTGCAGGCAGCTCATGGGGCAGACAAGGTGTATCTCATTTACACCTTTGTTCCTTGTCCTTCTCCTCACCCTGAACTTGTCAGGGACTCATGTAGCACGTCACAACCATCACCATGTAGTAATTACTACAGGTGCTGTACCACCAGCTGTGAACTTGCAATCCAGCCATTACTATCAATGATAACAACAAGAAGCATGTTAATGTTTTATCATTCTCTCAGCTTTGGCTACCTCTGTCTGAAGTCTGCACATAAATATCAGCCTACCTGTGCTTTTACCACTCCTGCTCTGGAATGAAAGGCAGGCTCCTTTTCCCTCTGAAATTGAAATGGATGTATGGATTTTAGCATAATCCATTTGCCACGAGGCAAAGCAGGTAGACAATCACAGCAGTTTGTGAAAATTGGAAGGTCTGCGTTCTGTATTTTAAGCCTATTGAGCTGCATTTTAAAAAAAAGATTAAAAAGAAAGGAAACTGGCTGCATATTTGTTTTTAAACTTCTATTCTGACAGCTTAGGATAAGGTCAGGGCTGGGAGTAGGAGCAAGGCTGGGGAAAGAATTATGTCTAAGGATAAACACATGCAGGACTTAAGAAGTGAGGCGAAATGAGGATGTGCAGTGCTCCTTAGGTTATCTTGAATCTTAGTAATTCTGAATAGGCAAAAGAGATCAGGTGGCCAGTAAATAGCAACTGAATCATATTATTAATGAAGGCATGATTTTAATATTATCTTACAAACCAGGTTGTGTGTTATAGCAACAGGCAGGAAAATCATAACCTCCTGATCAGGGCACGGTGGGTTGGGAAGCAGCCTTCCCCTGAGCAGGGTGGTAGGAGTATGGACTCAGTTCCACCTTGGAGATGGACTTGCTACAGGAACTCTACCAAGTCCCTCATCCAGGCTTCTGCTTCAGTCTGGTGTTATTCAGTCTGAAAGCCTGGGAACAGGCACTATCTTTCAACATGTACCTTCTTCAGTGCCTGGCATGAGAGTCTGACTTCACAAGATTTTACATCCTACAGAAGACGTAGACAAAAAATGCACTAAAAGAACATGGTTTGCACCGTGATTATCTGTAACACTGTGTCCAGCTGTAAATAAAATTGGGCAAAGTCATCTGCTAGGCAGAAAAGAGGATGGACTCTACCTCATTTAGGAACAGATTAACTCCCCTACCCTCCCATTATCCCCATTTCCACTGCTTGGACAATCAGGATGAGGCACTTCCCCACTTTTAGGCACATGGCTGTGCCACTTCACTAAACCTGGTTTTTTACCTGTTTCCCTGGGATTTATTTAGAGGTAAACCCCTACAAGAACTGCTGTGTCAGAATCCTACCAATCAACCACATCAGGGCAGAGTTTTACACCCAGAATACCCAGGACTGCCACACACATCCCTAGGACTTTGTCTTCAGGATCACCTGTGTTCAGCCTCAGCAGAAATCCTGGAAGCTCAGGAATAGTTTCTGCATGCTGTGTCAGTTGGCCTGGGATTAAAAATCAAGGCCAGCTGCCTCTGTAAGGAGCTACCACCAGATATTCCCAAAGGAACACCTCTCTGAAGTGGGAGCTCAAGGGTCCATATTCAGTGGCATCATGGAGATTCTGATGTTTTCCTGACAATCAAAAGGAAAGAGCAAAAACATTTTTAAAGCCATTTCTGTACTAGCTAAGCCTATCTGGAGTTTCTCAGTAGACAACAGGGTTTCCCATGTCAAAACTTCCCTTGGGTAGATTTGAAAGGTCCACCATAACAAGGAAAATACAGATGCAGACCATCATTGCTTCATCCTGAAACCTCAGCAACAACATCAGCAATGTTGAGCTCTAAGACATACCCAGCAAGGGCAACAGACCCGATTTGGAGCTGATAGCATCACTGTGTTGAAAGTAGTGGAGTTATTTCTGTGGAATTGAGAGCAGAAACCAGGTGGTATTTTGTCCTGGGGAGCTGAGGCACCACTAACACCACTGCTGTCTCCTGCTTTCCCTGCAGAACCATGGGTGGCATTGCAGCGGCAACAGCAGCCACGCTGAAACTGAGCCCAAATACTTAGATTTGTCAGCAGAATAAGCCAGCACATCTAAGAAGTCTTCAGCACCTCAGCCTTTCAGGCACTGCACCAATTACAAGCTCTCTAGGCAGTGCCTTACACACAGAGATGTTTCTGAGATAGCGTCTTCTTAGAAAGAGATCAAATGTGGATCTGTTTTGCACTGGTGCGTTTTGCACCACTGCCTCCAGAATTGTGCAGCTCTCTCAGCTTTGTTCTGTTCCAGATTGTACAATGAGTGTCTCTCATCAGGTGCTTCTTAGAAGCCCTTTTAATAGGAGCAGGATATTTGAGGCATCAAATTGCATCCCGTGGGAGTTGCAGGATTAGGCTGTGGAGCAGTTCATGTTATATGTTCTAAAGGACAAATAGCACTTTATGTTTTGTCTGTTCACTTAGCTCTGAAATGGTGAATTTTGGCTTGAATTAGCTATCATTTGCCTTGATCTTGTTCTCCTAGACTGTCACACACCAAGTGGTTTGTGCTTGGGTGCTGTGCAATACTCATCATCTCCTGATGCAACAACTAGAATCATAGAATCACAGAATGGTATGTGTTGGAAAGGACCTTAAAGACCATCTCATTTCAAACTAAATATCAAGGATTCAGTATCTGGCCTTTCAAACAGTAGGCCTGACTAGTCAGTGGGTTGGCTTTGAACTTCACTCTTTCCTTTGCACACAGTTCAATGCAGGAAAACCACGATCTCTTTAGACCACTAAAGGACTGCCCTGGAGAACTTCTCTTTTCCTCTCATGCAGCATGTTAAGCTTCTGGCTTTTGCCCTGCCAGACCAGATGCTGGTGGATAGTAATTTTTGTGGCTGATGAATTATTCTGTGGAAGAATTCTTGTACTGTTACTATTATTTATTATTTGCTAAGTGCTGACAACATGCTTCCATCCCAAAAGAGGGACTTTCTGTGAGGAAACTTCTTTATTTATATGTGCACATGTATACATACATGAATATGTCCTCACTTCTGCCTCAAATCCCAGTGGATCATCATTTCTCTGTGAGTTTCTGCATGAAGTGTCCCTACAGGAGCAGAGCCCAGATGGACAGACAGCCTTAGATGGTTCGTATGGACTCGATCAAGAACGTCAGGGTCTGTCTTCTGGAATGAGAGCTCTCCTGTCAGAGAAATTCAGCAGACCCACCTCCAGCTGTGCAGAGAGCACCAAACAGGAGCCACATTCTGGGCAGTCACTGGGTACCAGATGTACCCACTCTGCCCATTCCAGGCTCGTGCCAGGAACAACAGCCTTCCCATCTCCCTCAAAGGAGAGGCAGTGTTCCCAGGGTGCTGGAGACCAATATGAGGAATGGTGGGAAGGGGAACAGCTCTTAGCAGCACAGGCTTCAGATTACACCTGTTGCAATTTGGGAGTGCTGTGCTCTAAACCATTTGTGCCCTGTGGACAAGATCAGATGTTATTCACCACAGAGCTCCCTTGATCCTTCTGGACTTGGGAACGACAGCCTAAAAGCTCTGGGGCAGCTCCCTTTAAACTCAAACTGGAATCCAGTATGAACATGAATAATACAAGCTGCACATTAGCCTCTATTGTTTGTTTTGATATTGAGGAACATTTATCTTAGCCTTTCCCTAAACATCCTCAGCAGTCTTCTGCTGAAGTGGGAAGAGCAGCACAAGGAATACCACAAATACCAAGGTAATGTTATCTGTTTTTTCTAAAGCAAACTTGGCAGATTTTGAAAGGATACCCACTGTGGCAAATTCAAGGTTCAGTAAAACCTTTTGACAGTGAAAATAAGGAATGTCAGATATCAATAACGGAGGCCTTTTCAGACTGGGGCAGGATAGGATCCAAGCAGCCTTGCAGCAATGGAGCTGTGAGAGAGAAGCTCAGGGATGTGCTCTCCCAAACAGCTCCTGAAGCAAGGGCCTCACCAGGGAAGCACAGAGATGTGTTGGGAATGTGTAATTTCAGCTGGTGAAGCAGCTCATGAAGGACTGGTACAAACTGGCTGGGAAGGCATCAATGAGTGTCCAAGGCCAGGCTGGATGGAGCTCTGAGCAACCTGGTCTAGTGGAAAGTGTCCCTGTCCATGGCAGGGGGGTTGGAACGGGGTGTTCCTTAAGGTCCCTTCCAACCCAAACCAGTCTATGATTCTATGAGTATTATTTTCTCTTTGCATCTCTCTGCACTGCAGCCAACCCAATAATTTCCAACCGGACCATGCCCGGCCATTGAACTGAATGGAAAATCTGGCCACTGAACTGCTGATTAAACATTTCAGAAAACTTTCAGCTTTGTTCATTCTGCCATTTACTGTCATGACAGGGATGCTTGTGAATACTTACTGCACCCTTTTCAGGCAAACAGGTGCCTATGCAGGACGTTATCTAAATGGAGACAATTTAGGCCAGAAGACTGGGAGAAAACCTGCTGATGATGAGATGTATTTGTCTGCTGAGCAGCATCAGTGTGTGAAGACACTGCATTTGAATCAACGAGGACTTCAACATGTAAAGCCCCAGAGCCCTCGCTGGGACAAAACAGCCCTGCCTCAACTGGAAGGGAATGGTTGCGCCACGTGCCCTGGCAAATTCTTCTCCCCCAGGATGTGCCATGTAGGCAGCTCTGAGGAAGAAACCTCTGTCTCTGTTCCCTTTTGTAGGAGGGCTGTTGTATGCATGCTGGAAGCAGGCTATGTTTTTGTTGGCCGAGATAAACCAGTCGCTTTGCCTCCATTGGGGTGTTTTGAACCTCTGCCTATCCACGGATACCACAGCGAGTGTTTCTAAACAGCAGATTATCAGAAAGCACGAGGTGAGGTTGCAGCCAGACTGTGGTTTCTTCTCTCTCTCTCTCTCTCTCTCTTTGAGGCAGAGAGCATTTGTAACCACTTTCCTGTCTTCACAGAGCTGCTGATGATCGCATCTTCTTGGAATTTGCTGCTTGTGCTGGCGCACAGCGGCAGAACCACGGCAGCCACCGGGGCGCGCTGATTTTCTCTCTTCTCCCGTGGTTATGCCGGGGTCACTCCAGTTTCTGCTTCCAGGGAAGGGGACTCCAGCGGTGTGTGTGATCTAGCTCCAACTAAACTCACTGCGGACAGCAGAGCCCGAGGAGGGGTGGAAGGAAATGGGAGTGAAGAGGGATTAACTCCTCTTGAAGCCCAGCGAGGTGCTGAAACACAACAGCGGCAGCTGATGGGCGACAGAGAGGGTGTGGGACATTTGGTCGTTACCTCTCCACATCAAAGCTCTTGAGAAAAAGAAAACAACCGGCATCCTGTGAATAAGGGAGGATAATTCAAGAGTGTCACAGTGCCTCTCCCACAGAGAGCCAGCGCTGCTAACAAAAGCACAGGGGCGGCTGAATGCAGCTTAGGGGAGATGTCTTGGGGTTGAACTTCCGATGAGATCATTGTGTGGCCTCAAAGGTGCATGGCTCCACTGACCTCTCCCTGAGTAGGGGGTGGTCATGGACTCAGACAGGAGCAGAAGCAGCAGAAAACACGTGGGAAGTTTGTCTGTTGCCGTCAGCACACTGGGTCAGGTCTCAGCTGGGATGAGCCCTTAGTCCCACTGGCAGGAGGGCTTTCCCGTTTCACTCCAGGTGAGGATTCGGCTCAACTCCTGCACTATCCATTCAGTAAAGCCACATACCCTCTGTTTGGAAAAGCATGTCCTGAAGAGCTTCCCCTTTTTGGATAAAATCTCTGTCTGCCCCTAATCCGTCTATCTGTCTCACTAATCTTGCCTGCTGGGATACAGCTTCCTCTATCACTCCATCTGAAGCTGGAAGCTGGTCATCCTTTTTTTTTTTTTCCTTTTTTTTTCTTAAAGTAGTTATATCCTGCTAGGAACACTAGTGCTGCTCCCTGGTGGGAAGCTGCTGGGGGGTGCAGAATGTTGATGCCCAGAGCAGAAATGAGGAGGTTGGACCCTGTGGACCACCTTTTGCAGCTTCTTCTGACCAGGCTGTCCTGTGTGACCACCTTGTGGGCTCTGCCATGACTTGTGCAGCCCACAACCTTTGAAGAGCAGCAGTTTGTGGGAGGTAAATGACTGCTCAGTTTTGCCCAGGCCTGCTCAGCTTAAAGTATGTTTTGCTTGTTCACAGTCTCTTTGAGTACATGCAGCCAACCTCCATCAGCTGCTTTGGCATGATGTTTTCGGGGAGGGAGAGTTTGAAATGATGTGGATCTCTCTGGCTGAGGACATCCCCTCCCCTGTGCCATCATCCTTACTTGAAGAGCTATGTGGGAGCTAGATCTGGGACCCAGTCCATCGACAGATAAACCTGGGATAGTAAACAATTTGTTTTCAGCTGTATTTGTTCCCTTCTTCCGCTGATCCTGTGAGATCTCACAGAGCTACAGCACTGGCAGTGGGAAGAACCAAACAATGCCAAGGGAAAGAAGGAGAAGACCACCACTTTTAATGGCTCCCCAAGTAAAAAACATTTTATCTCAGCTGGAAAAACCATGTCCTTCCTATTGCCTTCATTCTTAATACCCTGAGTCTTGAATCCTGATCCCATTTTCCATGCAGTCCTATCCATCCTGCACATCCAGCTGTGACAGACTGATCACTCTCCCCCAGGTTTGGATCTTCTGCTTCCTCACTTCAGACCCTGGTTTCTGATGTGCAGTCCTTCTCAACCTTTTTCCAGTGAATTGCTCCCTGATGGTTGAATATCACCATGACTGACAAAATTAATTGAAGCTGCACTGGCCAAATCTTCTGCTGTTCTCTACCAAAAACATTCCCATACTTTTAGAACAGGAGAATACTTTACCCTACTATACCAAGCTAGAGGACAGCATGAGCAATTAATGCCAAGAAATGATAGAAGAGGATAAGATTTAAAAAATAAAACCAAACCCCAGGATATTGGGCTGAACACGGGTCTGCTGCAAAAAGATGGTGTCTGTGTTTCCATCAATATGCAGTGATTACATATGTTGCTGATAAGGGCAGTGGGGAAACCAAGATGTATCCCTAACCAGCACGTGGGAATTCCCTCCTGGAGGAGAAAGGGAGGCAGAGCTGGCAGAGGAAAAATGATTCTCATGCTTCAAGAATTTTTTCTGGATTCCTTGGGGTGTGTCAGGCTCATAGCATGCCAGCAGCTGAAAAAGTGCACACTCTGAGTGCTGTCCTTTGCCATAACCTCCCATTGCTAATTGGATGAATAAAGGACATTCCCTTCCTCTGTCTTACTCCGTAATGCTACTGGTGCAAGCCTGGAATATCCCTCTTGAATTGAAAAGTCATTGCCCAAAGTACTCTCAGCCTGGGGGAAAAAAGGTGTTGTCCACTAGGTAAACACACTGGGATCTCTTTTAGAGAAGTAGCTTTAGGTCTTGAGAATGGGAATGAGTGAAGGAGGCAAGACATCTGCTGCACTTCCTTTTCTTACTCCATTTCAGCCTTAATGCAGAATGATGGAAATACGTCTGCCTGTTTTAGGGGCAGAGCCCAAGCCTGGATCATCAAGGACAATACTCAAATTAGCTGCCTGCTGGCACTAGAAAACTCTTAAGATTTTTGTTAGCGCACATGATCTCCACTAACACAAGCAGCAAGAGCAAGCTGAAAAAAAGCCCCCACGCTACATTTCTAAGAATTCGAGAACAAAACTGAAAAGAAAAGAGCAGGTTAAATGTAAAAAATGTGCCAGATCGAAATGTCAGACAGACACAAGTCCTTTGCACATCAAAGACTGCAATACCCTGAAAGGCAACAGGCACCAAAATTCTATTTAACCTCTGGTAGGTAAGGAGAGGAATTCAGGTGTGACTCATGCAGGTGAGTTAAACCACAAGCCAAGAGTGGTTCCACACTTGGAGTCAAGTGATCAGTAAAGGCAAAAGTGCTGGAGGAGGGGCACACAGTCTCCACTGGGTTTTCAGAGGTGGGTTCTGGTTCTCTGCGAAGTCCAGGATCATTTGGAGCAGTGGCAAGAGGTTGTTTTGGTCACTGCAATATGAGAAAGACATTTAACTGTTAGAGAGCATCCAAAGGAGGGCAACAAAGATGGTGAAGGGCCTTGATTTGAAGCCATGTGAGGAGAGGCTGAGGGCACTTGGTGTGTTCAGCTGGAGGAGACTGAGGGGAGAGACCTCATTGGAGCTACAACCTCCTCAAGAGGGGAACAGGAGAGGCAGGCACTGATCTCTGCTCTCTGGTAACCAGTGATGGGACCTGAGGGAGAGGCTGGAGCGCTGTCAGGGCAGGGTTAGGTTGCATCTCATGAGGAGGTTCTTCCCCCAGAGGGTGGTTGGGCACTGAACAGGCTCCCCAGGGCAGTGGTCACAGCACCAAGGCTGGCAGAGCTCAAGGAGAGTTTGCATGATAAAGGACGCTATAAAGGATGCTCGGGACAGATAGAGGGAGGAATTTCAGTGCAGGAATTTGTAAACAGACAGCTGAGAACTGGAGTTAAGGTAAAGCCTCCTCGAGTCACACTGAACTCTGCAACTGCATGTGTGTGAGCAGGAGGCTCACTGCTCACCGCTCTCTTTAGGGGGTGCTCGGCACCCTCTGTGATCGCTCTTGCTTCTGTCCCTCCACACGCACTCTCCAGTTTAAGGAGAGACCACATGCCTGTGCTAACACAGGCTAAATCCCGCCAGACCATGCCACTCCTACCAACACCAGCAGCAGCACAGCGAGCAGGACCAGCCTCCCAGAGAGAAATGGCCAAGCCACAGACAGGGGCTGTGCTGTGCCAAGGGGACACTGCTGGTGTGTGCAGTGACCTGTACATGTGTAGCCAGCTCTGTGTGTGTGAGTGAGCATGAGACACTTCTCAGCCTTCATCATTTTTGAAGGACTTTTTTTCTGCTTTTGCCAGCATGGGAAGGCTGCCTCCCACTGCTCACCACAGCCTCTCCCCCACTTCTCGCTGCAAACCTTTCAGCTGCATCCATCTCGCCCCCGATGAGAATATTTAAAGCTGTTAAATTGATGGGCTGAGTAAATAGGATTAGCTCCGTGTGCCCAAGGGGGGAGGCCACCGCTTGCACAGACTGATAGAAAGACAAGGGGGAAGGCTGAGGAGAGGGTTGCTTTCAAGCCGACAAGAATATGCTATATGGGAGGTACACAGATAGCTTCCAATCTGCCCATGATTGGATTAGACATGCTCTTAAATGTGAAGTGCCTATACAAGTCTGGGGCTTAGCTGGTGCCGGGCTGCTGAGAACCTGCCGAGGTGCTCCCCAAGGATTGCTGCCACCCTTGCAGGCCCTGGAGACGTCTGTCAGGGGGCAGAAAGCCCCTGCTGCTGGGCCCTGTCTCGCCCACCATCCCAGGCGTCAGATCTTTAACCCGCTCCCATGAAAGCTGAGATCCTTTGCCTCCATCTGTTCACATGGGATGGCTTTACAATTCCCCTCTAACCTACCAAAGGGAAGCGTGAAGTGATCTCTCACTGCCTGGTGGAAGGAAATCTCTCCCTCCCTACATCTCCCGCCAATCCCCCCCCTCCCCTTTTTTTCGTCTTCCAGATGAAGAATTTGAATGTCTTCATGGTCTGTTTAAAATATAAAGTGAGTTCTTGATGCATTTTTTGAAGCTATGCTTGTCTGGGCATTGATTATTGTTGCTAAGAGTGATGTGAGCCAAACGCTTTCCTTTTTCCAGAAGCTTTGATAATATTTCCAAGAACTTTGGCTGCTCTTTTTAACAATCCAGTTTCAGAACCAAAACACTAATAAAAAAAGATTACACCTGGCCTGTTTTGTAGGATAGTAGTGAATGGCAATGGTTTAGTAGATATTTCTTAGGTTTATAGAAAAAGAGCTCCAAATACTTTTAATTGGAGCAGAAAAAAATCTGAGCAAAAATATTGTAGTTGGTGAACAAAGGAAAACCATACAACTGTGATAACTGGGGTTTATTCCATGGATATTATCCTTTACTTATTTTCTAGTCACAGGGAAAATATTGGTGAGGAAAATCTTTGTTTAACACCTATTTTGACATAGTTAGGCAGCATTCTGATGTCCACTCTTAATTAAACACTGTCCTTGTTTTTGAAACAGATGGTTGCTCTGATATTATACAGAGGTAAAAGTTATACATCTTTATTTTCTTTTTTCCTTATTTTTGTTTATTTTGGCTGGAGATAACAATAACTCACCTGTGGGGCCTAAGCTGCAGCAATAATATTGATGAATAGAAATAGCTGAGAAAAATACAGGAAGGACCATGAACTCTGTAGCGTGTCAAAAAAATTATTGCTGCTTTAGGGGAATAATTCCTGCTTTTGGGGGAAATAAAAAGGAAAAAAAAAGTAATTTCACCTCAAGAAGTGAATTATGGAGCCAGAAGCCAGGTTCTGGTGTTGGTACTGACTCCTAACCTGCAGGTCTTGTTATAAATCCTGGGTTATAGGCAGGTAAAAGCACAAGGCAGGAGTAGAGCAATGCCTTATGGGCACAACCAAAATTGAAATGCAGTAAAGACTTTCTCATCATCACCCAAAAGGTGACTGAGAATTACATCTAGACTTTTGGGAGACATTTGTGTCAAAATAATACCTAGCTCTGTGTACAGGTGTGATACATTACACAGATACTATCAGTAAATGATATCATAAATAGAATGCGAGAACTTTCAAACATGATTAAGTTTCTGCGCCACATCATGGTGATAAAAGAAGGTACCGAGGGGGGAAAAAAGCTGCCAGAGAGCAGAAGGGCAGGGACTTCCAATCCGTGAATCAATCCACGGGGACTTGCTTCCCACCAGGGATCAGCTTCAGAGCAACAGAAGCGAGTTCAGCTCATCCTTGTTCCTGCTTCATGGTTGTATATCTAAAAGCTGAATCCACCCTACCATTTTTTTTAATTTTTCAGGTGTTGGCATCTCCTGATACGATACTTGAGGCTCTTTGCTCACTGTAATAGCAGGTTGAATGCAGGTGCCCCATGGTCATTGGTAGACTGATTGTAACACTGCTTGGAAGAGTTGCCTCCCCAGTGGCTTCTCCACTGGTCAGATCTCTGCTTCTGAGAACAGGAATTATCTCCCCATTAATTTAGGAGCTGTGGTGACATTTTGGTTGTGTTATTTGCCCATTAGGCCTGCGGGTCTCTTGAATGGGCCTGATTGTATTATCTTGTGTTGGAAATTCAATTGCTGTGCCCAGTGCCCTTGAACTACTGTGTACATCAGGCTTTTTCAAAATTTCTGTCTAGAAGGCAATGACATTCTTCACCTTCCTCTGAGGAATAACTGGATATTAACATACACTCTTTGTATGAGATTAAATTCCCCTTTCCCCCCATCTTTCTATCAAGTTTAATTTTAACTGATAAGCTAACAGAACTGAATGCAGAAAAATGGATGCTTTCTGTGCAAAATGTGTGTTTCTAAGCACTCCCTGGTCAGCATCAGTCTTTGCCAGACCTCTGTGTGGATGTGTGGACCTGGCCCTTCCTCTGTGGCCATCCATCCCTCCTTCTCTGTCTCACTCCACTCAGTCCCACCCCGCTGCAACAGACACATCAGTCTACAGCAGGCAGAGTTCATGCCTGCACAGCAGACCTGCTTCCCCAAATTCCTCTTTGTGCTTCTAACCTGAAAACTACCTACCTCTTTCTGGAGACTAAAACTACTGAATGCTCTACTAGTTCCAAATCAACCTTCTGACTCTACACAGCTTCTTCTGTTTTAGCAGTGTTTCCATTTCTTTTCTTGAACAGCACAAAAATGACCTTGAAGGTCCCCTGAATTGACTCAACTTTTCTTCCTTCTCTGGCTTCATTAAAGCTGTTCTTGATTTTATCAATTCTTCCTGCACTTGTGCACTTGAATGTTATGCAATTATATCAGATAACCTACTCAAACAGAGGAAGAGAAAATTAGAGATGGAAAGGCTTATTTAGATGGATGAGACAAGCCCCACTCCCCTGGGAAGAGGGCAGGAAAGGAACATGCACACCTCACTCATCCAAGTAGTATGGTGTTCATTTCTCCCTTGAGAACCAGCTCCAGCTCCAGACCTCACTACTAGGAAGCATTCCCTGATCCTTTCCCTAACAGTTCCATTCCTTAATTCCTTGGACCACACCTAGTCTTCCTCTTCACCATTCAAAACAGTTTCTGAAGGTTCATTTACCCTCTAAAAATACTTGTTCACATCTACAGTCATCATTATCCAGCTGAGCTTTACATTCCCTAACAATTAAATTATCCCACTGGCTTCCATGGCCTTTTTCTTGGTTTCTTATCCTTTCCTCACAAACAGGGGGTTGTTATCATATCTTTCTAATTCACCTCCCTCTCAAAGGTATGCAGGCAATTTACTCCAAAGAGATTCAGATTCCTGAATCCACCTCAACTATTTATATCTACAAGATTCTCCACGAAGTGAAAGGTCTTTGGTTCTTCCTGATATGGAGGAATACTTGGGAAACCCCAGGAACTCATCTCCACAACATTCATCTTCATGGATGCCTGTGAAACTACCTGCTTCAACAGCAGATGATCTTTCTGGAAAGGAAACCAAGGTTGGTGGGGAAAGGGTTGGTCAGTGGAGTCATTCTCTTAATTTTCCCTCTGTCCGGGGCAGACCAGGGAATGGTTTGTATTAGACCAGTGTTACAGCTGACAGCAATCCTACGGATTTGCAGGATTCCCTCTAGATTTCTGCTTGCTGTTCAAACACCCTCCAGGGCATGTCACCATGGGACTCTCTGGCTCTTTGAGACTGTTTAGAGTGACAGGAATCGGTGGCAAAACTGCTCCACCTTTGGAAATTAGGACAACTTACGGATCTACTGAAGTCAGAGAGCAGAGATAGGAGACATCTAGGATAGCCTTTACTTCACAGACACTGGCTTGGGTGAGAAGCTCTTCTGGCCATTGGCTTCAAAGAACAGCAGTTCTTCAGCATGAAATGAATTTAACGTATTGGAGAGCTGAGAACAAAGAATTTTGGGTTAATACAAACGTTTACATTGACTCCTGTCATCTTGCCCCTCGTTACATTTTTTTTTTGCCTACATTTACTTATCTGTGTAATAACATGATATTTATCTACCTTATCCCATCACTGTAATGTTTCATTGGCCACTGTCTGCACAGTGTTATGTGGTTGCTAAGTATTGTACAAGGGATGTGGGAGATGATAAAATGCCACCAAGATCAAAAGGAAGAACAAGTGACTGGGCACAGCAGAAATCAACTGGCATCAGGTTGAAAATCTGACTTCAATGAAGAAAGGGTGAAGAGTAACAGAGAAGAAATAAGGGAAAGTAGGACTCCTTCAGGAGGAAGAGGTGGACAATCAGGTGATTTAAATGTGAAAGAATGAGAATAAACGACATCTTAACTTACCAGCAAAAAGAAATAAGCATATGGAGAGGAAGAAGAAAACCCTCAAGCTTCAGAAAAGTAGCAGGAGGTAGCATGAAGAGCTTAGAAGACACATGAGAAATGAGGAAATGGTGAAAAGCGATGAGCTACAAAAGACAGTTCAGGTTGCTGGTGCTTCAGAGCAGGGATTATTTTGTATTGTCTTTGTACAGTGCCTTATAGAGCAGGGTCATGTTCTGAGTTGCCTCTCCAACACTGCCACAATGCAACTGAAATAATAATCAGCTACAGACATTCAGTAGCTGCACCACCTGATTATAACACCCGTCAGAATAACACTTCAGGTAATTTATCTGATTTATACATGGTATTTTCAGCCCCTAATGGCTGACCAGTTGCCAGAGATGCTGAAAATCACATTGAATGACTGTCTCAATTTCTGTTAAACGTTTATTGAGGAGACACACTAAATTAGAGAAAAAGAGCTGAAATTCCTTCAGAATGTGCACATGACTGAGTTAACAGAAACCAAATTCACTCCCAGATTCAGAGCACATTTAGTGCCATTATCCCTTCAAATCTCTGCCCTTCTTGCAGTGACAGAGGTAACACTACATAGTGAGTTTTTACAATATTTACTGGGGGGGGGGAACTAACGCATTTTGGGAAGCTGTATCACTCTGGAGGCACTTGCTTTCAGTGAGCATTCCAGAGACCATATTTCATTTCTCCAGTGTTACCCAGTTTCAAGGACGTGACTCTGTGTTAACCAATTTCAAAGGCACAACTCTCTTTTCAAAGACAAGACTCTGGAGTTATGGAAGGGCACACATAGTAATTCACAATTTTTGCCCAACTTCATAAAGTCTCTTAGGAGCCTAAATTCCATGGATGCCACCAGTGTGATTCTAATGCAGCTCGCACTTGACCTTGTGCTAACGCTGGAAGAAAGAAGAGCAGAGTTAAGGCAATACTGAGCATTTTTTGAGGATCCAGAAGAAGAATGTGACTTGCTGAGATACCTACACCTACCCATCCATAGATATTTCAAGTATTAAGAAAAGCCATGGGGACAAATTTGCAAAGGTACTTAACCCAATTAGTTTCGGTAGAAATCAATCACTGCTGCTGCTAAAAGTCTGTAATATTCAGATTTATTCAGTTGTTCAGATTTTACTCAGGTAGTTGTTCTTTAACAGCAATTCAAATTCATCAGCAGAACAAGTTGTTTTCTCTTTTTCTCAGGCTTTGACCTACCAAGCAATTATTCATGATTTACCACTAAGAAGGAATATATTCCCCTTACTTACAAGAGTAACAGTCATAGAACATGTTTTTATGGCATCTTCCTTCTAAAGAGCTGTTTCATTATGTGGCAACAGCACCTGAAGAATGAACATTTTTCACATTTTGTAGTTAAGAAAACTAACACCTTTTAGTGTTAAATGACTGCTGTAGGACCTGCAGTACTTAAGACAGGGATCTGTTGGACACATTAATTTGCTCATTGAAATCCCAGCAAATACGTGCTAAAATTCCTTCCTAAAGCTCATCAAGCACCACCTTAACTAAACATGCTAGCTAGACCTTTCTGCCCCCATGCCTCTAGCGTGGCTGAGCCCCAAACTGCAGTTTATATGCATTTATATAGGGCTTGGCTTACGCACAAAATTAAACTGAACCGCGTTTCAGGTTTCCTGCCACGTATTTGTGGAGGTTTAGCCCTGAAGCAGCAGTGTACGCTCTCTGCTTTGCTCAGCTTCCTGGAGGTGACCTCAGGACATGGCACTGCTCTCCACCAGCTGGTTGGAAGGCGGGAGGCACCGCACAGCCTCGCTGAGTCCCCCCCTGGCGCGGCTGAGTCACCCTTGGATCCCTGTGTGGGTCGTTCCCAGCGGCCACCTGAGCTGCTCCGCGCTCTCCTGGCCCGGCACTGCTACCTCCTGCACCTCAGCCTTCGCATTCCACGCTGCCTGCAAGCACGTGAATAATGCATGGCATTCCTCGGGCTGTTCCCACCCGGCCTCCCCGCTTTACGGGAAATCAAAGCTTTTGCCGTAGGAGGAAATCCTTTGAGATCCAAGGAGAGGTTCCCTCGGCTGGCTGCTGTTAAGAATAAAAGATCCGAGAGCTATTTCCATTCCATTCCAGGGCCCCCGAGTTGCACAACACAAAGCAAGTCGCTTAACATTTCCATGCCTTATTTTCCCTTTGGATGAAGCGAGATGTAGAATCTCACGTTTGTTTTGGGATTGCTGTGGTGTAATACCAGGGCAGGGCTTCAGATACCTCTGGAGGCTGCCACTGATACACACATAAGCTGGTTACCATCATATGGGCTATGAAGGACCCTCATTTTTCATGAATAAAGCACCACCTTCCCAGGTATAATTTCCCAGGATTTCACAGAAATGAGTTTTGGTGCAAAAACCAAAAAAAAAAAAAAGTTAGGTGAGAACTTGGCCCATATAGTTTCCTCTTCATTCTCCTGAGTTCATGTTAAACAGAGTGTTCTGTCTTCCTGTCACTGCTGGAGTCCTAGTGGTATTTATATTAAAGAACAGATACACCCCTATCCCCCCTCAGCTGTGAAACTCCTATGGAAAAGGTATTCCAGTTACCTACGTATTCCTAAATGTCTTCAAAATCCTCTGCTTTTCACATGTGCCCCAAGTCCCCCTGAAGTGTTCAAGTTTATGACAAACTTGACTCTCTGGCTAAATAATGAACCCGTGGCTGCTCTCAAGCCCTGCCACAATGCAGGACTGCAGCGCCTTCCACAGGTCTGCTCATCTCCTCCTCCTCCTCCTCCTCCTCCATCTCCTCCTCCTCCTCTTCCTCCTCTTCACCTCCTCATGTGTCTCTTCCTGTAAAGCCCCACATCGCATTTATTTCCTTCCTATCACAGTAGAAGTTCATACATCCAAAGCAGAGCAGGCATCAGGGGAGAGGGGGATTCTGCCCCTCTGCTCTGGGGAGACCCCCCCTGCAGTGCTGCCTCCAGCTCTGGGGGCCCAGCACAGCAAGGACATGGAGCTGTTGGAGCGAGTCCAGAGAAGGGACACCAAGGTGATCAGGAGGATGGAGCAGCTCTCCTAAGAGGAAAGGCTGAGAGAGTTGGGATTGTTCAGCCTGGAGAAGAGAAGGCTCTGGGGTGACCTAATTGCAACCTTCCAGGACCTGAAGGGAACCCACAAGGTAGATGGGGAGAGACTATTTCCAAGGGCCTGGAGTGAAAGGACAAGGGGGAATGGCTTCAAACTGACAGAGAGGAGGTTTAGATTGGACCTTAGGAAGAAATTGTTCCCTGGGAGGGTGGGGAGGCCCTGGAACAGGTTGCCCAGAGAAGCTGTGGCTATCCCATCCCTGGAAGTGTTGAAGGCCAGGTTGGATGGGGCTCTGAGCAACCTGGGATAGTGGAAGGTGTCCCTGCCCATGGCAGGGGGGCTTGGAACAAGAAGATCATTAAGGTCCCTTCCAACCCAAACCATTCCATGATTCTATGACTCTATATCTATTTTGCCCTTATCACCCTGGAGTCCCTCAGCATTGATTGCTTTCCAAGTTCCACTCTCCTACTGAGTAGTTAGATTTCTGAGTGTTTTCTCCCAGATGTTGGAGAAACTTATTTTTGCCCAACAGTATTTCCAGTTCCCTCTGTACTGTCTGTCCATCTCCACCACTGTGCAGTTGTATAATCTGCCAACATTTTGATCTTCTTACTCATTTCAGCCAGCAATTACTTGCAGAAGTTTCAGAAGCTCAAGCTGTTCCTCTATATCCATCCTGTACTGCAAGAGCCTGTAGTACTGTTTATCCCCACACACACCTCTTTACAGATACAGATAAAACCAATTTTAACAGCAGTCCTACTCTGACACCATCAGACTCCCCTACAGTCTAAGTACCAGCCTTTGCACAGCAGCTTTCAGTTCCCCCTATGTATATGAATACTCAACTAGGTTGAATTTGGTTTTCACATTTCATTTAAAGGCTCTGCCTCTCCTGCATCTTTGTTCATTAATTAGGTGAACAGGCTTGGACAGGCTGAGGCTTTGAAAATTGTCTTTCGATTTGGAGTTTTGAATGACTTGAAAACTCTCAGTTGGGTGAGACTTTCTTTGGGATTTGTCAAAGGAGAAATAAGCCAATAGTTTCCCATAGCTAGCCAAAGTGCAGAGGGGCTGGTTTTATGGGTAGATATTCTCACTGACTGCGGAAAGGACCCAGCAAGGACTACCAGGAGTGAACTTCTGCATGCCAAGCACCTTGACACCTATCTTCATCCCCTTCATGGTCACTCTGCAGGCACCAAGGCAAAGTCCCTTGCAGTCCTGCATTTGCAAGGCCTGCTGTTTAATAAGAGCATCCTTTCTTGAACACCTCCAGGGATGATGACTCCACCACCTTCCCGGGCACCCCCTTCCAATGCCTGACAACCCTTTATGTGAAGAAATTCTTCCTAATGTCCAAGTTGAACATCCACTGGCACAGCTTGAGGCCATTTTCTCTTGTCCTATCACTTGTTACCTGGGAGCAGAGCCTGACCCCCACCTGGCCACAGCCTCCTGTCAGGCAGCTGTAGAGAGGAATAAGATCCCTTCTGAGTCTCCTCTTCTCCAGGCTAAACACCCCCAGCTCACTCAGCTGCTTCTCATCACACTTGTGCTCCAGACCCTTCACTGGCTCTGTTCCCTTCTCTGGACATACTCCAGCCCCCTCATGTCCTTCCTGAACTGAGGGGCCCAGAACTGGACACAGGATTTGAGGTGTGACCTCACGAGTGCCCAGTGCAGGGGGACAATCCCTGCCCTGGTCCTGCTGCCACACTATTGCTGATCCAAGCCAGGTGCCATTGGCCTCTTGCCCCCCTGGGCACACCTGGGCTCACGTCCAGCCGCTGTCACCAGCACCCCCAGGTCCATTTCATCTCAGACAGACTTCTAAGATATTAATACCATAGGCTGGAGAAGTTTGCAGTGCAACTGCACTTTCCCAGCAAATACACGCTTTCTTCAGTCAGTGAGGAAGCAGCAAAACCGTGTTGCCATCCCAGAGGGTACTCTGGGATAACCGCAGGACACAGGTGTGATGGAAGCTCAAGCTCAGCCCTCTCAGTAAGTGTTTCCATCCCTGCAGAAGCCTTGACTTCCCTGCTCTGCCCCTGGACTAGAGGCACACAGAGCAGTGTCCAGATACGACAGAGCCCAGCGAGCAGAGAAGGTGTCCGTTCTTGCCGTTCCTGTGGATTGCTGGAATAGGCGAGTGCCCGGGCGGGACGCCCTTTCGGGCGGCAGCTCCCAGCAGAGGGCAGCGGTGCCCACACTAACGCACCCCCGTGGCCCTTCGCGCCCCCTAAACCCTCCCAAAAAACACCCTGCATTGCCTCTAGGCTGGCAAGCAGCCTCCACGTGTAAACCTGCTCTCCTTCCCTGAGCAACTGTAAGGGCGACCACCCAAGCACCGACATCTGCCAGCACTGGCCGACCGCGAACTGGGGTCATGGCTCGTGGTTGTACAATCATAGGATGGGAGGGACCTTAAAGATCGTGTCATTCCACCCCCCTGCCATGGGCAGGGACATCTTCCTCTAGACCGGGTTGCTCAGAGCCCCGTCCAACCTGGTGTTAGTCCTCCTGCCACTTGGATAGCCGTGGGTAAGAAAGATTCGAGATGGAGGAAAATGCGGTGGGAGTGCTTCTAAATGCCATTCCCATTCTGGGAAAATTGGTTTTCTCAGGGAAAAAAATAAAATGGTGACCCAGTGGTTAATGTACACGCAGAGGAGTCAGAAGCCAATTTTTATGTGGTTTGAACTGGTTCATTCATATCTAATTAAAACCGAAAGGGGAGGGTGGCTCATTTTCTGCTCAGTTAATCAAAAGACTGCAGAAGCTACTTCTTTTCCTCTGGGGATATTGTTAACTGCTGGAGTCAGCCCTACGGAACAAGATTGGTTATACTGTTTTTCTTCAAAATCTCTGAATCTTAAATCCATTTGAAATCTGATTCTAACCCTGAAACACATCTCATTCCAGACCTCAAGCCCATCTCTATTTTAGCCCATTATAGATGACTGGTCCTGTGCCTACTGGCATATTATAGAATCACAGAATGGCCTGGGTTGGAAGGGACCTTAATGATCTTCTTGTTCCAAGCCCCCCTGACATGGGCAGGGACACCTTCCACATCCCAGGTTGCTCAGAGCCCCATCCAACCTGACCTTCAACACTTCCAGGAATGGGGCAGCCACAGCTTCTCTGGGCAACCTGTGCCAGGACCTCCCCACCCTCACAAGGAAGAATTTCTTCCTAATATCTAATCTAAACCTACTCTCTGTCAGTTTGAAAGATACGCATCAATACTTATCAATAGTGACATATTCAGAAAAATCATTGCTTATCAATATTAGAATATTCAGAAGGTGGCTGGAGAAGACCCGTAAAAACTAATTTTAGAACTGAAATCAGCTCTGCTCTTGGTGGGGCTTTGGACTTCATACATGTCCATCAACCTAAATTATTCTGTCGCTTCCTGAATTTACGGCCCAGATCCTACTATTCATGTGTATGCTGGACATACCATGCAGGAAGGAAGCAGTGAGAAGGAGCTTCAGCCCTTCCAACCCTCTCTGCCCAGTCTCCTCATGCTCTCAGTGTAGCCAAGTAATCATTGAAGATCATTCCTCTGCTGAGCAGCTCTGCTAATACAACATTTAAGGAGATCCTTCAGTGATAAAGCTTAGGATCTCATAAAGACAATCCATCATTTCTTATAAACTATAACATAGAACAATAAATTCTTAAGTACCAGAAAAAAAATTTTCTTCAGAAAGATTAGAAAAAAAAATCTCTGGGTGCCCCATTTGCCTGTTTCTTCTGATGACACCATCTGGGTTTATAAAGCATGTTTTCTTTCCTTGTAAAGCTGACCTCACTTATAAGGACAATCACATGCAGAGCAGCAGAAGTGATCAGTAGACCAAAGTAAACTGATTAACTGAACTGATGAAAAATGGGCTCTGAATTCCACTATATTTTCTTAAAAGCTGCTTCTCCCAGGCATATGTGAACAGCTTAGTAGAAATAGTTATAGAATCACAGGACCTCGTTCTGCTTTCCCATCAGAGTAATTCTGAAGTAATTCCATTAAAGTGAGCAGAGTTACACTGATGTGAGATCACAATCAGTCAGAAATGGAAAATTCCTAATAGCTTATCCAATTCATAACCCTAGGGCTAGCGTACAGTTATTCCTTGCACTAAAACCACATTTAATTCTTTCAAATATGAATAGTGGAAAATGGTGCTTGGGAGGTGTTTTGGTCATTTGGTGGGATTTCTTTAATTCCTCGTCCAATTTCTCCTCTTGGGAAAATCCTTGCTTTTGACTGAAAGCCAAAACCTCAGCTACATTGCCCAATAAATGAAATATGAGATAGATATGCCACATTATGAGAGTGTAGTTCTGGGTGCCTCATGTGCCCACTCTGCACCCTGTGCTGGTTGTGGATCAACATCAGGCTTTAGAGAACTTATTGTAAAGACAAAGCAACAAGGCAATGCCAGACAGGTTGGGGTATCACCTCCAGGGCTCTATGGTAGAATTTCTTGTGTGTTTTGTTGGGATAACACATGGCAGCATGTATCCCTCCATCAGAGACATTTCTTCTTTATAGAGAAATGTCTAAACATTCTGTAGCATGGAGATCTTCCCCAGTGAATCCACTCTTCTGTTAGAACTGCTCTGTCCAAAATACCCTTTCCTGCTGAAGAACAATTTCAATAGAAATGTTTTTATCAGGCCTCATGGTTTAAACAAAAGAGAAACTGCCTTTTTTATCTTAGTAATAGTTAAAGATGGCTATTTGTTTATTTTCAGACCAAAGGGTTTTGCTGATAGTTTCAACACAAGAGCTTTGTGGTAGTGGAGCATCACTTCACTCTCTCCTTGCTTGCTTTGCGCCAGAGATGTTTGCTAAGACCCATTTCTGGGGAGGGGCCTGAGGCATCCCATTGTTGGTGTGAGCTGCTTCCTGCATCCAAAGGGGTCCGTACCAGCTGCTTCAGAAGGAGCTACCAATCCCAGCCCCTGAGAATGGCAGTTTTACTGCAGAAATTAACCCTGACTGCTCAAGGCTAATAGACAGACAAGTGCCAAGTCACCAGCATTACTTGATGCTGTTTGAAAAATACTTTACCTGACTGTCTGACTCTTGCTGTGGCAGCAGCAGGATTCCAGCCCTTTCACGCATGGAGAACCCACATACCCCCAAACACCAATTCCAGTGTTTTAGGAGAAATACGCAATCATCAAACCCAGGAGATTCTGGCACAGCCTTCTAACAGAGTCACAAGGACAAAAACTCTGTCTACCTTTCAGATGAGCTTGATGCTGTTATAAAAAGTTATATTGTTTCATAGACCTTGTTATTCTTATAAATAATGCAGTTGCCTCTGACACAAGGGGAGTGAAATCATTTATCCATTCGTCCCTTATCCTCTATGCCCATGAACTCCAAAGCTATGAAGTCACATGATTTCTAGGAAAGAAACTCACCACCAGGAAGATTGACATGGATTGAAAAATAAAAATGTTCCCACAGAGCAAACTGCTTAGCAGTTCTTACAAATCAGGACACCTGCTTAGGTGAAAAACAAGGTTTCACAAATAAATTTTTTATGGATGAACCATTTGTCTTCCACCTTTAAAAGCTGGGGTCTAAAATCAATCTGCTTGTGAAAGTCCTTGCTGAGGCGCGTGAGATAAATGCGACAGTAAATCACATAAGCCACTAAGCAGAGTCTGAAACCATTTCCCTGTGAACAAAAAGCAGTAGGAAATCTCACAGGTGCTGTTCCTGCCCTTCAGCAACTTTTAATTTTTATTGATTGACACAACACCTACGCGCCACATCATCCACAAGAGGCATGGAGTCTGTTTCAGGAAAAGCAAATTATGTGGTATTGTCAACAGCTGGCAGAGGCCACCAGGAACTGCTTGGGCCTTCATTTGTTTTTCTCAGACACCTATAAAGAGCTGTCAGCACACATCAAACAGAGTAAGTATTGGGCAGCATGTGTGTTTCTATGCTGGCATAGAGCCTCTATTACAGGGAGGCACATCCTGAGGCTTGTCAGCCACGACAAGTGAGCAAAGCGGGTACAAAGTGAGTCCTGGGGGCAGTCTTGGGCACCACAATATAAGAAAGATCTAAAGCTCTTAGAGAGCATCCAAAGGAGGCTACAAAGATGGTGAAGGGCCTTGATTTGAAGCCATATGAGGAGCAGCTGAGGGCACTTGGGTTTTTCAGCCTGGAGAAGAGGAGGCTGAGGGGAGACCTCATCAGGGTCTGCAGCTTCCTCATGAGGGGCAAAGGAGGGGCAGGCACCGATCTCTGCTCTGTGGGGATCAGGGACAGGACCCAAAGGAAGGGCATGAAGCTGTGTCAGGGGAGGATTAGGTAGAATATTAGGAAAAGGTTCTTCCCTCAGAGGGTGGTTGGGCACTGAACAGGCTCCCCAGGGCAGTGGTCACAACACCAAGCTCAAGGAGTATTTGGGCAACACTCTCAGGCACATGGTGGGATTGTTGGGGCTGTCTTTGGCAGGGGCAGGAGTTAGGTTTGATGATCCTTGTGAGTCCCTTCCAACTCAGGATATTCTATGATTCTAGGTGAGCTCAAGCACAAAATTTTCAGAATTGGTTGTCTTCAAAAATCATTTTTGCTGTGGATGATAATGGCAACAGGACACAGAGAGGAATTTGGACTTATTCAGACCAGGCACACTGCCTCAGGAGAAGCCACGTGTAGTGAAGGCTGTTGCCTCCCTGACACAAATACTTGCACTTCACCATGAATTTATGTGGCAAAAGGATTTTGCATGACGAAATCAAGAGCTTTCCCTTGATATTATTGTCCCTGAGATAAACTGGGCTTTGAGGAGTGTGATATTCTTTTTACCTGTGTGGATTTCTGGTTAACATTTGTGGAAGCACTGTGCATGTATGAGCAGGATGACTAGGCTATCCCTCAATATGTATGAAAAATGACATATAAAAAAAGTTTTGTAATGTGTGTGCAAGCCATTTTGGCCAATATTAAAGCCAAAAGACAACATGAAATACTGTATACATATTTATATGAGATACTAATGCATCGTGCTGCATTAATGAAGAATAAACTGTTTCACTGAAGCAACAGAGGGAACTGGAAGTGAGGGAAATGCATTTTCCATGCTGGAATGTGATCAAGATACTGGGTAAATGCCACTGCTGCTGAGGAAGGACCACAGACGTTTCAAAAGCCGTAAGTGGTGGGGAGTTTGGTTTCTCAGTTGTGTCCAAAACTCAGCAGCTTTAGCAGAACAGCTCCCTCAGCACCACATATGGGTGCTTGAGTCAGTCCTGACTCAGAGGGAAGAATGCTGCCCATTGAGTCACCAGCCCCACTTCCTCCAGCTCTGCTGGTGATCCACTCAAGCCCAAACACGTGGAGGAGACAAGAGCTGACAGGACAACAGCCCTGGAAAGGGTGGGTGGCACAGAAAGCCATGTCAGAGCCAACAGGTAACCCACACAAGAGTGGTGTTTATGAGGTCTGTGCTGTGTGATTTATGGGATGAACACCACACTCACCTCAAGGAGACACAGCACACTGTAGATGTTCACCTCCACAAACATGGCCTGCGTGAGGGTTGTGTTGGAGATTGCTGAGCCCAAGCTCATGCCATGCAGAGGGAAGACTGAATTGCCTGAGGAATGCAGCTGTCTCTCACTCACCTCCTCTGGAAATGTCTGAGCCTCCCAGAAAAGATGAGGAAAAGCACAAACCCCATGCTGTGTTTGATCTGAACTCTGTCTGTCCCCTGAAACTATACTGAAGTCATTTGGGGTGGTGAGAAGAGAGCTTGCACTAGAAATAGAAGATCTATAATTAACACATGGCCCTAACACAAAATAGAATCTCAGTGGCCCCACAAAGTTAGGAAACTTTGCTTGGAAACGCATTCCAAGTTTTATCAGATTTCTCTCATCTGCAGAAACAACTTCCTAGATATGGTGTACTTGCACGCCCAACAGACTGGACCCAGATACATTCTTTCGTTTTATGATTAAAAAAATCCCCCACTGACACACATCATGCACATGTAAGTAATTTGAAGCCTTGAAGTACTAACCCTTCCCAGCCCGAAGCAGGGGCAAGTTCCTGCTCTCTTCTCACAGGCCTGTTATCATTCTGCAAGTTTTCATTCTGAAACCTGAACTCATGTGAAAAACACCAAGGTTAGTGAAAAGGAAACTCAGTCTAAGCAACCCAGATGAAAATGCTGTGTGTCTGTTAACCCCATTCTTTATTTCTCCTCTCAGGGACAGACCATTTGTTCTTCCAGCAGGCCAGCTCATCCTGCCATGTATGAAGTTTTCTGCAGGTGTGATGTCCTGCACATTTGAACCTGTATCCTTCCATGCCTGCAAGGAGGGATGTGTCTGAAATTCAACAAAGGCAAATGCAGGGTCCTGCACCTGGGAAGGAATATCCTAGGCACCAGCACAGGCTGGGGATGACCTTCTGGGAAGCAGCTCTGCAGGGAAGGACCTGGGGGTCCTGGTGGACAACAGTCTGTCCCTGAGCCAACAGTGTGTCCTGGGGCCAAGAAGGCCAATGGGATCCTGGGGGGCATTGGAAAGAGCATTGCCAGCAGATCAAGGAGGGTGATCCTGCCCCTCTGCTCAGCCCTGGTGAGGCACATCTGGAGTGCTGTGTCCAGTCCTGGGCTCCTCAGGACAGGAGGGACATGGAAATCCTGGAGTGGGTCCAGCAGAGGATGTGGAGATGATTCAGGGACTGGAGCATCTCCCTGAGGAGGAAAGGCTGAGGGAGCTGGGGCTGTTCAGCCTCCAGAGGAGACACTGAGAGGGGACCTCATCCATGTGTGTCAGTGTCTGCAGGGAGGGGGCAGAGGATGGACCAGGCTCTGCTTGGGGGTGCCCAGCAATGACACAAGAGGCCACGGGCAGGAACTGATGCCCAGGAAGTTCCAGCTGGACATGAGGAAGAACTTCTTTGCTGTGCAGTGACCGAGCACTGAACAGATTGCCCAGAGAGGGTGTGGAGTCTGCCTCCCTGGGGATATTCCAGAGCTGTCTGGACACAATCCTGTGCCATGTGCTCTGAGATGACCCTGTTGGAGCAGGGAGGTGGGACCAGATGACCCACTGTGGTCCCTTCCAACATTATCCATTCTGTGATTCTGGGATTCTGTGGAATGAAGATTCCTGGATCTTCACTATTTTTTCTGTACTTCTCATAGTATGGTCACAAGCAATGACCTCAGATGCTTTCATGCCTCAGGAAAGCTGCTTCTGCTGCTGTTGCCTGGTGATACAGACATGAGAAAGTTTATAGGACAAGTTTTAAGTGATGGAAGATGAAGAATAAAGTAGGGTTGAAGCTTGCAGAAGTCCAGTGTCTAAATGCTTCCAGGAAGATTTGAAACACAGTGTCACAGCAGTAGAAGGATCATGGCAGTAGAAAGAGCAAGAGTCCAGTAGACTGACCATGGAATGAGATGGATGAAGGAGACATCAGATTTAATGGAGAATTGCTCCTTGACTTTGGCCAAAGTAATCAATATTCCTGCCTGTAGTTTTTCCACACATAAAATGGACATAATAATATTTACTTTTTGTGCTTTTGTAGCGTTATGATTAAAAATTACTTAACCTTTTAAAATCCCTATGGAATATGTGTTATCCAAAGATACAGATAGGAAAGACTGCCAATAGGCATTAATATCTAGGGAGAAGATGAGGAAATGAAAGCACAGGTATTAAAGGTGCCAGAAAGAAAAAAAGATGGAACCAGGAAAGAACAAAGATTATTAGAGACATATAACTGCTGGACAAAAAAGGAAGCGGAGGAATATGATAAGGAAAAGGTAAAGGAAAGATAACTATTCATAAAGATAAATTGAAGAAAAAGAAGAGTAACAAATATGAACAAAGAGAAAAAACAGTGAGGAAAGAATTGAGGAAGAGGTGCTAGTTTCACTTAGTAGGACTTGTTACCATGGAAGTACCACCAAATGGGCTGCACATGAGAAGGAGAGGGCAGAAAATAGAAAAAGCAGGAAAGCAGATTAACAGGGGGAAAAAAATTGTAAGCTGAGCCTAACATTTTAATGATTTTTTTAAAAATTATTTTGTCAGTAGCTGTGGTTTTCTTTGGAAAACCAATGTTTTTTGTTAAAAATAGTTTTCAACAAAAATCTTCAGTGTTGGTCAAAAAGAAGAACATAAAATCTAAGCTTGGTAACCCAAAACCTTTCTGCATTAAAACTCCCCTTTTTTCAGACTTTTTTATGAAAACCTGATGTTTCTGTGGGAAAATCATCACTTCCCAGACACGTCTATTTTTAGGCCTGTGTTCTCAATTAGCCTGGTACTCATTTGCAGAGGGGCTCTTTGCAGCACTGCAGCAATGTGGTGTGTCAAAGGGTTACAAGGAGCCTGCCTGGTATTAAAAAGCCACACCGGTGACTTTATGGCAGCTGCCAGCCAACCTTTCTCCCTCTCTCTGCATCTGGAAAGAGAGGCAAGAGGTGTCAGAGAACTTCTTGTAGCAGAGGATCATGATGTGAAAGAAAGTGAGTGGTAAAAGCACAATGTACAAGAATCACAGAATCACAGAATGGTTTGGGTTGGAAGGGACCTTAAATATCATCTTGTTCCAAGCCCCTGCCATGGGCAGGGACACCTTCCACTAGCCCAGGTTGCTCAGAGCCCCATCCAACCTGGCCTGGAACACTTCCAGGCATGGGACAGCCACAGCTTCTCTGGGCAACCTGTGCCAGGGCCTCAGCACCCTCCCAGGAAAGAATTTCTTCCCAATATCCAATCTAACCCTACTCTCTGCCAGTTTGAAGCTGTTCCCCCATCTCCTGGCACTCCAGGCCCTTGGAAATAGTCTCTCCTCATCTTCCTCGTAGGCTCCCTTCAGGTCCTGGAAGGCCACAATTAGGTCCCCCCAAAGCCTTCTCTTCTCCAGGCTGAACAATCCCAATTCTCTCAGCCTTTCCTCTATCCCTCTGATCATCTTGGTGTCCCTCCTCTGGACGTGCTACTTAGCAAAGCTGAATCCTGAATTGTGCTTTCAGTATGTGATTGATCCCGGCATCAGCCACAAGTAATCCTTTTGCTTTTGCTCTTGCTCTTACACGTCTGAATCATCAGCTAAACTCCGCACTCCGGGAGAGAACCTGTGGTGGCTCTGTCAAAACACACAACCACAGTACGAAATGCAAGTAAGTCACTCGAGCGTATCTGTTGCTTTCTGCCCACAGAAATTTGTCTTAGTGGCTCTGTTCCCACTTACAAGCTTTGTGCTCGAGGGGATGAGAAAAACCGTCGAGATGATCATGGGAAAGTTTATACATCCAGCGACTCAGTCAGCAAAGCTCTGGGCGTAGCACGCTGCGAGTGCAGTAGCTGCCCACGGATGGGCGTTCAGCCTTGGAGCAGGTTGGCTCTCTGGAGCCATGAATCTGCTCCAGCACCTGCCTCACATTGCCAACCAGAGCAAAAGCAGCAATCTGAGGGGCAGGAGGGCACCACGCAAAAAATTAGCTGCCAGAGGACTCTTAAATATTTTGATGGACACATGTATCTCCCTCTGCTGTGAAGTTGAATATTAAGAGTTCTGATGGCTCTGGAATCTCTCTTACCTCACTCACTGCACCAAAGCTCTTCACTGGGCAGCCCCCAGGCTTTCTGGCACCACTGCCAGAAAGATCACATCCCCAGTAGCAGCAGTTCCTTGCTGCAATGGAAACCTAGAGACCTGCCCCTGTGGGCTTCGCCGACCTGGCACAAGCGAGCTCTTGTATTTGTCATCAGCGGTGTTGCTATGGCCACGGCACACAGGTATAAACCTTGCCCAGGTGACATTGTTACAGGAGAGCAGGGTGCAGCCCAGGAACAGGTACTGCTTTACTCACATGATTTATTTTCATGACTGTCAGGGTCTCTGGAGTTTATTCATTTGGTTGCTTTTGCAGGAAATCTCCTTACAACAGAGCACTAGTGCATTTAGTAATAATATTTTATATCTATATCGGGCTCTGTGCATTCCAAGTGCAGTACACATTCATTCATCTTATCTTTTTATCTCATGACAGTTGCCTGCAGTGCTGAGTTGGTTTGATCCCAGCCTCACAGACTTTTCAACAGTGGAATTGTTACCTGACTAATTATCCATCTAAGTCACGACGACGGACTGGTGGCTGGGCCCCACTCTCAGTTTTAACCAACAGCTCCTGTCACTCCAGTGAGAGGGTTCTGGGATTTTCTGCTGTTGAAGACAGGAAAAAGAAAGGGTTAGGGTTAGGGTTAGGGTTAGGGTTAGGGTTAGATCTTGAAGGCAATTTTCATTTAGTTTGTTTTCACCATGAGGGTGTTCACTAGGGGCAAAGTTGTTTCCGGAAATACAGATGCACTTGCTGTTGATTCACAGGAAATGCAGTCAAGCATCTCTGTATTAATTTTACCCATAAGTAATAGGGAGATGAGGAGACATATCCCTTCTCCATTTGCTGGCTCCAAAATGATGCACTAATTCAGTGTGAAGTCTATAACCATGCTTTTAGAGAATATTTATATTAAACTGGTAGGTCACTGGTTGCAAATAGTGATATTTTCCATATTAGAGGTCCTCTTGCATGCTGCAGGCAGCTCAGGTCCCTAAAGTCCAATACTGATGAACTCAGACTGGAAGAGCTGCAACAAGGATTTTTCAATGAAGGTGTATGTGAAGTTGCTGCAAAGGATGAGGGAGAATTGTCAAAATTATCAAAAACTATGATGTCCTAAGAGTTGGAACCATTATAAGGTGACAATTTTCAAAAAGCTGAACTGATTTAGCTCTATCAAAGGAAATTAAGACAAATGGAACAGACAATCTCCACTAAAAACACAACAGAAAGTGGCTTATTTAGCTCTTTTTTAGCCTAGGGAAAAAAAATCTCAACAGATATATGACTTTTCTTTCTGAAAATATGTGAAAGAGAATAAAGAGAACTGTAAAAAAGAAATCAGAAGAATGTTTCAAACCATCAGAGGAAGGAGATTTTGGAGGAGCTTTTGCGAGCAGCAGGAGGAGAAAACTTTTTACCCAATTTAAAAATAAAAAATTGGAAGAACCTACACCCTGTGTTTTCCTGTGGTGTCAGGGAACAGGACTCAGCTACTTCAGATGCCATTTCCAGGCCCATTTCCCATGTCCCTCCTCTTTCCCTGCCATCCCAGATATTTTTTCAGGTTAAATGTGCGATTTGGAACTTTGATGTTTAATATTAATGCTGACCACTATGGCAGATACAAGTAGGGAAAAAATGCTCCAAGCTTAAGTTTTCAAAACTTAGTTTATTCTTAGGAATTAGAAAACACCTGGGAAGGCACCCTCACTACCCATCACCTCTCCCATCACGTTGGCTGCCTTCGGGACCCTCCCTCGTAGCAGCAAAATGAAACAAATCAGCACCATAGTTACAGTTTTTCAAGCGACTTCCAAGAATTTTCTTATCAGGATTGAAATGAAGCAAACCACGTTACATAACGCTGTGTAGCCTGGATCCAGCAACTCTTGGGGTTGCCAGGAACATCAGCTGTGTGACACAGACGGGGTTCTGGGCAAGATTGATGCACTTTTAGAAAATGGTTTAGAAGCCTTTTTTTCCTGAGAGGTCTTTTGCGACCTGCTACCCCCAGTTTTTGCTACCTCAAGCTTCACTCGTAAACCTGGAAAATTGTTCAACGGGAATTTCATGTTCAAGTAATGTTTTAAAAATTCCTTAAAACTTACCAAGCTACTTTCAACGTAGAATCACGGAATGATTTGGGTGGGAAGGGACCTTGAAGATCATCCAGTACCACCCACCCTCCACGGGCAGGGACACCTTCCACTATCCCAGGTTGCTCAGAGCCCCATCCAACCTGGCCTTCAACACTCCCAGGGATGGGGCAGCCACAGCTTCTCTGGGCAACCTGTGCCAGGGCCTCCCCACCCTCCCAGGGAAGAATCATAGTATTATAATAATATCCAATCTAAACCTACTCTTTCAGTTTGATACCATTCCCCCTTGTCTTGTCACTACAGTTCCTGATGAACAGTTCCTCCCAGGCTTCCTTGTGGCCCCTTCAGATACTGGAAGGTGCTCTGAGGTCTCCATATAACACGTCTTCTCCAGGCTGAACATTCCCAACTTTCTCAGCCTGGCTTCATAGGGGAGGTGCTCCAGTCCCCTTATCAACTTCATGGGCTCCTCTGCACTTGCTTCAACAGTTCCATGTCCTTCTTATATAGGTTCACCAAGCCCATCACCATTATTCTGTAGTGAAAAAGTAAGTTTGCCATGGAATTTGGTATTTAAGACAGTATTGGATCTTGTGTCATCTCCTGATGAAGTCCTTGTGACCCAAGACAAACATATTTTTGTGCCACTCTTTCCAGCTCAATATCCGCTGCTGTGTATGTTGTGTCTTCTGCATCTCCTTTGTGGCTCTTTTCTGCTTTCTTCCTCTAAGTGAAAAACTGATCTGTAGAGAGGAACTCCAACACTAACACTGCACTCCCAGTTCCAAAGATTTGGTTGGCTTACCTACCATAAAAAAATTGTCTTTCTGACCTTCACTTAGTAATTTCATGATAGAGAGCATGATCAGAAGCCACGTTTGTTGACTGTATTGTGTAAGACAATTTGTCAGGTACATCAAGCCCTAATGCATTCGAGACACAAATGGACAAATTTAGGGAGCTTAAAAAAAATCCTTTCATGAAGCCAACAAAAGCTGCCGTGATTGACTCAGTATCTCAGTTTATTTTTTTCTTGAGAGGGGCATTATCTTTTTTGCTCAAGTTATTGATTCAAGGCAAGGCTGAGTGCAGTTCTCCACTAGAATCAGCCAGGATCAGCTAGAACTCTTCTGGCTTCAACATGGTGCTTGAGGAAGCTTGAAGTTTAAAACTCTAGCGGTCTCCTCTTAAAGGATGATCCACTGCCCCTAAAAACTCTTCCCATGTCCCACCCTTCTATCAGCATTTGGGATGACTCTTTTAACACCTGTGAAGAAGGCTGACCTCACTGCCATTTGATTTTGGCCTGAGTAGGGGCTGGTCTGTGGGACTCTCAGCCGAGAAAGCCTGTGCAAAATGGTTTTCCCAGCCTGGCAGAGCCAGGTCGATGACAGCTGAGCTTCCTCTGCTGGTCTGAGGGATGGCTTCTGCCTGGGAGCCTTCACCACCTAGTTACTGGCAAGGTTTCCCCAGCTGGGGAGGCACTTGCCCTGGTGCCTGTGATGGAGGAGGAGGCTGGTACTACAGCTGGGCACCATCTGCTGCAGCCTCCCTTCAGCTGCCAACCGTGTTTGGGTGCCCGCGGGGATGTGAAACTGCTGTTTGCTCACAAGGTGTAACTGTTTGACAGCCCAGCCTTCCACGTCCTTGTTGCTCCATCTAGTACAGTTATTGCTGTCCCAGCCTTTGATAAGGAGAGGGCCTGAGATAGCTACTGTACTTTCAAGTCTGCCTCCACATCAGCGGCTACCTTTCATCTCTGTTTTATTGCCAAGGACAGAGACAGACAGGCCAGACCCACTGGCTGGCTAATAAGTAATAGGGAGCTTTGCTGAGCCCCACAGTCCTCCTCATCAGGTGGTATATTTTTTATACATATAGATTTATACTTTTTTTTTTTTTTGCATCTATAGCTCCCATAGCATGAGGAGCACCAGCCCATGGTGCACATGTACATCAGTGGAAACGCGTGTCTGCAAAGGGACTCAGCTGCAACTGAGTAACTTGACAGGTAGAACAAACTCTTTCAGCCCTTTGTTCTTTCCAGTCCTCAAATATGACAGCTTAATAATTTTCTAGACACAAAATGCCACAGAGATAAAGCAAAGTTTATGAAGGACAGCTGGTCACATCACAGAAAAATCTGATAGTATATAAAAGCAAAGAAACTCAAAGTTCAGGAAACATTTGTTTTCCTCTGAACTTCCCTCTTTCCCCTCTCTGAGCACTCACAAAGCTGGAAATTCAGCCTGAAGGTTCCTTAAACAAATATGGCTCTGTCCTTACATCACCATACGGTTCCCCATCAATGCCACATTCAGTAAATTGTGAAAGTCAAAACCCAGTTGCTTTGTTCCAGCTCTTCAAATATACAGAGGCGCTGAAATTTTGCTGAAATAACCAGAAGAGGAGTTTCCTGTAGTAATTAGCTTATAGCTTTGTACAGCTTATATTGTCATCAAACACATTCAAATTTAGACTTGATTTATTCCCCACTAAAGTGAGAACACCTCAGCACTTTCAAAGCCTCATTTCAGCTGACAGAAGAAGCACTGCCTCACCAGGAGGGATGGGGTTGTAGCATTTCACCTCCCATCACTTACAACTCTGTGGAGGCTCATCAGCCTCTTTGCTTGGATTTCCACCCCACTAATCCAGGTTGGATCACTAAATTTCATCTGGGAAGACAGGGTCGGGTCTTGCCTTTGTGTGTGTAACACAGTTGAAATCCCCCACATGAAACGCCACCACACAAAAATCAGCATTGGCAGGGGGGAATTCTGACCTGCCACATTTTGGTCTGAGCTATTTGGGGTTTTTTTGTTGCCTGGGCAGCTGTTGTGCCAGGTGCTGAGCAGAGAATAGATGACCAAGAGAAGGAGCCCAAGAGGGGGAGTTTCAAGCAGTTCATAACCTACTCTCAATAACAGCACATTATTTACCTTGAGGACAAGGGTTGGTTTTTGTAAAGTGTATAATTACGTGTGTCGACTGCACAGAACTGTCCCTGACCTCCAGCATAATTAGTCATGTGGTTTCTTGTAAGTGCTTCTTGGGTGCCTGGATGAATCACCCAATTCTGAGGTTTGTCATCGGTAATTTTTGGTAACACATCTTAGCCAGCAGCATGATTATCCATATTTGTTTGCTTTTTACTTTACATTCCTTTACCAGAAGACCTTTTGGGAGATTGGTGGCCTTGTGCAGCTCACAGTCTGAATGTTAAGACAGGGTGCACTCCCCGTTCTTGTTTGTGATGTCTTAGTGACCGTACAAAAGCCCTGGGGCCTTCACAGACGTGTTGGAGGATGCAGTCCAAACTACATGGAACTTTCATTCTCCATCAACAGCCACAAGGTGTGGAAAAGTCCATAAGTAAAGCTATGAGAACAAGGGTAAATTTAACCCCATTAGCTTTCCAGAAGGATGTAGATATCGTAGAATGGCCTGGGTTGGAAGGGATCTTAAAGACCATCTCATTCCAACCCCCTGCCATGGCAGGGACACCTTCCACTAGCCCAGGTTGCTCAGAGCCCCATCCAACCTGGCCTGGAACACTCCCAGGGATGGGGCAGCCACAGCTTCTCTGGGCAACCTGTGCTAGGACCTCCGCACCCTCACAGGGAAGAATTTCTTCCTGATATCCAACCTAAACCTGCTGTTTGTCAGTTTGAAGCCATTCCCCCTTGTCCTGTCACTCCAGGCCCTTGGAAATAGTCTCTCCATCTTTCTTGTGGGCTCTCTTCAGGCACTGGAAAGGCACAATTAGATCACCCCAAAGACTTCTTTTCTCCAGGCTGAACAATCCCAATTCTCTCAGCCTTTCCTCAAAGCAGAGCTGCTCCATCCCTCTGATCACCTTGGTGTCCCTTCTCTGGAATTGCTCTAATAGGTCTGTCCCTCAGAGTTACAGAATCAAAAAATATGCTGAGTTAGAAAGGACCCACAGGGATCATCCAGTCCAACTCCTGGCTCTGCACAGGACCATACCCAGGAATCCCACCATGTGCCTGAGAGCATTGTCCAAATGCTTCTGGAGCTCTGTCAGCCTTGGTGCTGTGCCCACTGCCCTGGGGAGCCTGTTCAGTGCCCAACCACCCTCTGGGGGAAGAACCTTTTCCTCATACCCAACCTCACCCTCCTCTGACACGGCTTCAGACCATTCCCTGGGGTCCTGTCCCTGATCCCCACAGAGCAGAGATCAGTGCCTACCCTTCCTCTTCCCCTCTCGAGGAAGTTGTAACTGCAGTGAGGTCTCCCTGTTACTTCAAAGACGTGAGTGACACCGTGTGTCTCAAGCAGAAGCCTTGAGTTTGCTGTCTTGGAGAAGATCTTTGAGATGGGGCAAGGGGGACTGAAGGGTGCATAGTAGGAAAAAGGAAGGGACAACCAAGCTGTTCCAAGCAGGCCCTCACAAAGTCCTTGCCTGTAACAAGGCTTTTAAGCCATGCCATTGGAGGCCCCTGACTCCACAAGGGACTGGCTCACCCCCAGCAGGCTCAGGAAAGGTGTTGGAACCGGGACTGACAGATGGGAAATGGCAGGAGGGCTCCGTGTGTGGAGATCTGAGGCTATGCAGGCCTGAGGTGTGGAAATACTTTGCTTAGCACATGTTCATGCCGGAAAAACTGCTACGGTATATCTGTGGCCTCAGTGATTCTGAAAGAAGGAGGGATCCCACCGCCTCATGCTTAACCAGACTCTTTCTGTAACATTCTGGTTTAGTTCAGACAGACCTCAGCATTGGCTTAACAGAGCAGATTACTTGGTGACACAGAAGAATGAAAACTTTTCCCCTGGGAAAGGAGAAGAAAACTTCACCAGCAGAGTCAGGTTGTGAAAAGCCAGGTTTTTACTCCAAACCTGTGCCCAGATTGGGTGGTCCAGAGTGTCCTTGAAACAAGTCCAAGTGCAGATTGGAGAGTAAATATCCTCATATCAAGCACTATAAGGCCAATAAAGTGCAGACAATGCCTAAAAACTGTTCTTTCTGATGCTTTGAGAAGAGGAGAAGCTACACAGTGAATTATATCAGGAGCTATAACTGCTCCTGCTGTGGTCCTTGTCCTTGTCGATTTAAATTGGTCCATTTAAAATGGACCAAATCAGAACAAGCAGCAAGATGTCACTAGAGGTTGAAACACTGTACTTTTGGGTTTGAAATTTCTATAAAAATTAAATACTTTTGTTTTGGAGAAGTCCGGATCACAAAGTAAGTACTTCAGCCACAGAGGCAGTCCCCTCCTTTAAAATCCCAATTTGAAGCAATGAAACTTGCTGTCCACTCAGTTCATTCTGAAGAGAGCCTTGGCAGGATGCAGGACTTGGCCATCCAGCCACTGACTTTCAGCTCTGGATGCATTCTTGGTCTCTTATAATTCAGTGCTGACCATGTTATTTTGCCTTTCTTTTTTCTTTTAAGTATGTGTGGGTGCATATGAGCTGTTAAAAAGCAATTTACATACCTTACCTACACTCAGCCACGAAGCAGCCACAGAACCCAATCCAACAAATCACAACAAGGGGAAAACAAAGAGGAGGCAATGGGGAGGTGCAGAGTGAGGGCAGCAGGGCACTCACTGCCTTGGCCAGAGCTGCCAGCCACCCTCAGGCTCCAGGAGGATGTGTCCACCAGCAAGGGTAGCTACTGCAGCCCTGTTTGAGCATGGCAAAGGGTTTCAGCCCAAAGGAAGGGGAGGTGGGTGTTTCCAGCAGTTTCCAGCAAACAGTACTCACTTATTCAAACTCTGCCCAGTTCTGCTCCAGTGTAATCTCGCTATCTAGCCAACTCCCATCGGTAATTTCTTCAGGACCCATGAAAATCAGGGACATAAAAAGGAAATCTGACATAGGAGCAGGATCTTTGCAGAAAAACAGATAAGAGGACGAAAGAAATTGCTTTTTTGGAGCATGTTTGCCAGCAAGTCCCCTCGTCCATCATCCATTTCAGTGAACACATGTTGGTTCTTGGTCTCCCTTATCACAGATCCAGTGATAAAATCATAGAATGGTTTGAGTTGGAAGGGACCTTAAAGATTATCTCATCCCAACACCTCTGCTATGGGTAGGGACACCTTTAAGTATCCCAGGTTGCTCAGAGCCCCATCCAACCTGGCCTTGGACACTCTCAGGGATGGGGCAGCCACAGCTTCTCTGGGCAACCTGTGCCAGGGCCTCACCACACTCACAGGGAAGAATTTATTCAGTATATCTAACCTAAATTTCCCCTCTTTCAGTTTAAACCCAACTGAAAGCACCACTGAAAAAAGGTGTACCCAAGGCTGGAGAAGAACTGGGGTGAGCCTGGCCACAAGTTCATGCATTTGCCACCATATGGGGAAGTGTGCCTTTCCCTGGGAAAAGCCACAAAAATCTTTTTATCCAGTGTCTACCCTAGGATATAAGAAAAGGTGTTGGGTGATTGGAAAGCTTTTCTGTTTCACCAGTGGTATCAGGATGTCTAGCAAAAGAGAGCATCATCTCATACTCACCTCTTCAGTATCCTTCTTCCTGCACACCAGGACAGCAGTCTGGGTGAGACATTCCAGGTGCCATCCACCTTCCTGAAGAGTATCAGAGTGCTTCTGTGCTGGTCTGTTCTAGTCAATCTGCCAGAAAGCAAAGGGCAAGACAGTCAACACAACAAAATGCAACATTCTTGGCTTCTGTGTTAAAAAATTAAAAGCCCAGAATATGTACCCATGCTTTAAAAGAAAAAAAACCCTAATATTTAAGATCTATGGAGACCCAAAAAGAAGTGTACTATATAGTGGTCTTTATGCAGATTTTGCTGATCTCATGAGTTTGATGGTGACCAAAGCCTTGAACTTTGGCCTTGATTTTAAAAATATTCTGGTGCTCGGGCTGTTTTTCAGTGATGCAACAAATCAGCTCTGGGGCTCCTGGTGTTGGATCAAAAACTCCAAAAGAAATGAGGCATGAAGCTGTGACCTTATACAAAATTCAGTCTGCCAATGCATTTTTGGCAAGGAAACCTGATAGTTAAGCATTCCAGGAACAGGCTTTGTGCTTGACCAGGGCAGGCCTGGGGAGCAATGACGTTGGCATATCAGATACTCTGTCTCCTTTGGTAGGAAAGGCACTAGACATCCAGGCCTAATTTCCACCTCTCAAGTAGGGCTAGTGAGCAGGGGATGCACACACATAGTATTGATAGTGGTGGAAAGATGGCCTTGTTGTGATGGGCAAGTGATTAGAGGCAGAACTGTGGTCCCTGTGGTCTGCTGTTACATGAATGTTTTCCAGTTAGAAAAACCAACATGAAGCAGTTTGACCCTAACCTTTTCTCACCCAGCCCATTCAGCCCTTGTGCTGCAGGTCACCCCACCAATTCTGCCAGCACAAGACTGAAATGAGGTACCTGGAGAAGGGCACCTCTAACAGAAGTGATCATTTATTCATGTATTCATAGAAAACTAAACTAACTTAATTCAAAAATTCTGTTAAAATACTTACTTTTAGTTAAAAAAATCTCAGACCTACAGCACCTCAAGGCACTATGTAGGGGAAGGTAGTTGCTGTCACATCTCATTCCTCCCCCTCTCCCCACATTGACCAACTCCTTGTGCTCCAGCACTTCCCTCTTCCACCTCTGTGAGCCAAGGTGACTAACTCAACAAAAAGCCACCCAGCTGGGCCCCAGAACATTCCAGCAGCTCAGAGGGCCAGAGAGATGGGCAGTTCCTGCTCAGTATCCCAGGGACCTCTGCCTTCAGCGTACAGACACCTCCTTTAGCCAAGCCAGACTCAGAGAAAGCTGCTGTACATTCCCCCTAGCCCATCTACTCCCGTTTCTCCCACTTGTGTTTAACGTAAAAAGTCTATGTAAAAAGTCATTTTGGTTCCCTGGTGGGAAGGAACTCTCTTATTTGCTGTTGCCTGATGGGTTTCCAGTCAGATAAGTCACTTAGAGTGACTCACACAGCAGCCACTTGGCAGCTACTTTCAGTGCAAGCTGAGCAGAGGCAGCACCTGACTGCAGCTCCCCTTGAAAGTCACATCCCATCCTGTCCCCTGAACCTAATTTAAGAGCTTCTCTGGGCCCTGGCTCATTCCTGCCCGTAGCTATGCATTTTTGTTCTTTTCTCTGCACCAGCACTGATGCTGATCCCACCATTCCAACTTGCTAAGCTGACAGAAAACTATTCCATTACTTTTCAGAAGACACTTGCAGACTTAGCAGGATGGACTAGCTTGCCTTGTGGATTACAGGAAGAGAGTGAGAAGGGGCAAAGCAGCCCTGGTTTGGATCAGCTGCAGCCACTGTGGAAGCTCAGCTACAACCTTAGCCTATGGCACGTTCAAAACAAATAATGACACTCAGGACTCACCCCCTTCATATTGAGGGGGATGTTAGCTCTGGAACTGCACAGTGGTGCTACAGATAAGCTCTCTGGCTGCTGGTAGTTTTATTAGAAACATCCATCTAATAGGATAATCCTGAACTCAAACAGCTCTCCCCAGGGTCAGAAGCCACAACTATGCTCAGCCCATACAGAAGAACCACAGGTTTTCTCCACAACAGCTTCCTGTAAATGCCACACATTTGTCAATACAAAAATCTGCTGGATGTTGGAAACAGAGAATGTGGAGACAGTATGAAATTGAACGTAATTTAAAACAAATAGCACAGGGACTACCACCAAGTGCACTATTGACTTTTAAACACAACTGAGTGAAACCCACTGGACATCTCCTCTTTAAAAGAAACTGCCACATAATTTTGAGTTTCTTGCCCTGTTGCCACATATTTTAGGAATGTGGGAAGAGTCTTTGGCTCTATCTTGTCACAGATCACATGCAATCTTACTGAAACCCCAAATACAAACACAGAATTGGACCAAATAATATACAAAGGGAAAATGACAAATAACTTGGGCCCAAATACACTTTAAGAGCAACTAGAGATAAGAAAGTGGAAAATGAGGGACAGATACCCAATTAATAAAATATCTTCTTGAAATGCCATGAGGTTTATGATAAAACCCTTTCACAGGAGCGTAAGAAACAAAGCAGAAGCCAGTTGGAGGCAGCAAGTGATGTCGTCAAGCAAAAGTGCAAAGAGTAAACAAAAAGTTCAAGGAGAGGATGCAAAGGTTAGTTCAAAATGCTTTTAGTTTTAACATTTCAGCCACACAATGGCCGGAAGCTTTAACCCTCTCTGAGTGGTGCAAAATTGCACCTCTATTTGCATCGGTGCTTTGTGGGTTATTCTGACAGTTAGCTCAGTGTGTGCTTGCCTTTCTAACAAGCCAGGGCAGCCAGAGGATGCACTCCCTGGTAACATTAGAAGAGCAGAAAACCACTTCAGAAACACGTGGCAGGAATGAGTAAGCAAGCCTTCCTAGTTGTTGGGCTGTGATATACTCAGCAGTTCCAGCAGAGGAAATATTTATCTTAGAAGGGTGCACAGCTTCCGTTAGGTTTTCACTCCAGCTCTAAAACCTGGTGCTGAAAGCTTTCACCATCAGATGGGTTTCTTCCTTTCTTTCTCTGAGTCACAGCAGTGACTTTTGCTGTATGTTTTACCTGCTTAAGCAAACAGCCAGTGCTATTAGGTGGTGCACTTCAGGGGCCAAGCAGGAAGTTTGTCCCAACGTGCAGTGACAGAGCAAAATGTTTGCCTCCCCTGGAAGCTGGCAACATGGATAAATAGCAGAGCAGATTGGCTGGGTCACAGGTAGGCGACCTCCCCTCCTCCAATAAAATCTGCCTTCCTAGGCTGGGTCTCTGGAATCCTAACAGTGCTGTTAGGCCAAGAGCAGAGATCCTCATGCCTGTGGTATTTGCTCAGAGGGCATGACCACTTTGGGCAAGTCTTTCATGTGAGTCAGCTTTAGCTGATCCATGGGAAAATTCTTTTGTGTTGTCAGGCAGGGTTTGCTCACAGTTTCAAAGGATAATCCGACTGAAAGGAAAATGCATCAAAATTTTAGCATATTTTGGTCAGCTCTTTGTTTCAAACCTGGTGCAAAGCAAAGGATGCTCAGTTTGCTTTGCAGGTCACTTCTAATCAGAAGAGCCCTCAATAAAGAACGTGCACTCCCTGAAATATACCCCCTTCTCCCTAGATCCTACATCATCTCTGACCGCACCAAACACCCTCTGTGCAAATACCGATGAAATAGATTCAGGTGGAAAGTGTAAATTCCAGTAATGATACCTGGAGAAAGTAAAGAGCTAACCCTGCAAATGTTTATTGATTTGGTTACCCTGTGTCCTGTCAGGTTCTTTAGTCACTCAGGAAGGGGCAGCAGGGTCAGGGCAAAAGCAGGGCAGAGTACCTTCCACTTCCATTTGGTGTTCCTGTGTTAGGAGTATCCAGGAGCCTCCACTGCCCCGTGGCTGCAGAAAAGCTGTTCATTCAGAACTGGTCAAGGGCACTGGAAATCCTTGTGTCATTTTATTGCCTAATCCATGGCTGTGACAGTCAGGCCTCTCTCAGTTGAATCCACTGGTGACAATGAGGATGGCAAAATGCAGACCTACCTTCTTCCAATGCCTTCCAGTACCTGAAGGGAACCCACAAGAAAGATGGGGAGAGACTATTTCCAAGGGCCTGGAGTGACAGGACAAGGGGGAATGACTTCAAACTGACAGAGAGCAGGTTTAGATTGGATATCAGGAAGAAATTGTTCCCTGGGAGGGTGGGGAGGCCCTGGCACAGGTTGCCCAGAGAAGCTGTGGCTGCCCCATCCCTGGAAGTGTCCAAGACCAAGTTGGATGAGACTCTGAGCAACCTGGTCAAGTAGAAGGTGTCCTTGTCTATGGCAAGAACAAGTTGATCTTTAAGGTCCCTTCCAACCCAAGCCATGATTCTGTGAATACACACCTTGTGCATCCTCGGGATCCTATTGCCATGTAAGCACATGATGGTCGTTCTACAACGGTGAACACATCGTGGGCTTTCAGAGCCAATCTGGCTGAATTTTCCTCTAGTTCAGTTATTGCTTCCCCAAAAAAGCCACATCCCTTTTCCATGGTACCTCATCCAAAGGCAAGGTCAGGAACTAGAAGGGCTTCATATACAGGTCAGAGAGAAATCCTGATCTTCTGGGACAAAGCACTTGGAGACAAATGCAGGGAAGGAAGATCTTGCAAACTGGACACATGGACGCAGTAGTTTAGTCTGGACTCTTGGCTGATATGAACTGTCATAGTCTATTGACTTCAGTGGATCAAACTGTGTTGTTCTACACCAGCTGAGAAGGGCGATATTGTAATTGTAATTGTATTGCAATCACTCAGCCATCGGTCACGTCAAGAAAGAAGTTGCTAATCACACATTTGGGTTTGGGTTTTTTTCCAGTGTAAGTTGCCAGTCCTTTTTTAATGAAGATAACCTTCAAAATGCCTTCAACCTCACTACTGCTGAAAGTCTGTCAAGGTGAGCTCTCTCACAGAAATCAGGTGAGTCACAGCTCCTCTTACCCTTTCTCACAGCAGGCTGGGAATCTTCAGGAAGTCAAAACACAAGATCCGCAACCTGAACCACGGTCCAGCCCCAGCATCCTCATGAAGTGAAGGATCTGGGGGCTGCTGTGAAGATGCACTGCTCTGTTACCAGACCTCAGCCATGGCATTGGACAGGTCATTGCGGGCTGACACGTGGTCAACAAGTTACTGGATACCCACAAAGCTCTAAGGAAGAGCGTGTTTTCCTAAATCTTCTCCATGTGAACTTAAACAATTCACCTCATGCTTGCAGGGAGCTCTTCCTCCTAAAGACTTTGACACTGTGTCTCAGAGCATTCTCCTGGAGAAACTGGCTGCCCATGGCTTGGATGGGTGCACTCTTTGCTGGGTAAAACACTGGCTGGATGGTCAGGCCCAGAGAGCTGGTGGTGGATGGAGTTACATCCATCTGGTGACCAGTCAGTGGTGTTCCCCAGGGCTCAGTATTGAGGCCAGTCCTGTTTAATATCTTTATTCATGATCTGGATGAGGGCATCATGTGCACCCACAGTCAGTTTGCAGGTGATACCAAGTTGTGTGGGAATGTTGATCTGCTGGAGGGCAGGAAGGCTCTGCAGAGGGATCTGGACAGGCTGGATCTATGGGCCAAGGCCAGTGGGATGACGTTCAACAAGGCCAAGTGCTGGTCCTACCCTTGGGTCACAACAACCCCCTGCAGCTCCAGGCTGGGGCAGAGGGGCTGGAAAGTGCCCATTGGGAAAGGCCCTGGAGTGCTGGTGACAGCGGCTGGACATGAGCCCAGGTGTGCCCAGGGGGGCAAGAGGCCAATGGCACCTGGCTTGGATCAGCAATAGTGTGGCAGCAGGACCAGGGCAGGGATTGTCCCCCTGTGCTGGGCACTGGTGAGGCCACACCTCAAATGTGGTGGAAGGAAATCTGGGCCCCTCAGTTCAGGAAGGACATTGAGGGGCTGGAGCATGTCCAGAGAAGGGAACAGAGCTGGGAAAGGGTCTGGAGCACAAGTGTGATGAGAAGCAGCTGAGGGAGCTGGGGGTGTTCAGCCTGGAGAAGAGGAGACTCAGAAGGGATCTTATTCCTCTCTACAGCTGCCTAACAGGAGGCTGTGGCCAGGTGGGGGTTGGGCTCTGCTCCCAGGTAACAAGAGGAAATGGCCTCATGTTGCACCACGGGATGTTAAGATTGGATATTAGGAAATTTTCTTCACATAAAGGGTTGTCAGGCATTGGAACACGCTCCCCAGAGAAACAGTGGAGTCATCATCCCTGGAAGAGCTAAAAAAACATGTAGATGTGGCCCTTGGAGATGTGGTTTAGTGGTGAACATGGAGGTGCTGGGTTAATGGTTGGACTCAGTGATGTTAGAGGTCTTTCCAACTTCAACAATTTCATGACTCTGTGATTCTAAGTGTTTAGTCACAGGTGAGGTGAACCCCATGGGAAGATTTCTGATGGCCTGCAAATGCAGAGAGAGTAGAAATCCCACTAGATGTCCCTCTGCCCCTTTATGCCATTGCATGGTCTTGACATTATGAACTGTCACAGCTGTGTTCAGGTGCTGGACCTGTAAAATGGGATCAACAGATCCCTGTTACATGGAGATTAAGGAAGAAGCAATACACGAACAGCTAGGAGATGCTTGGATAGTGCAGTAATGGAATTCATAAATGTACCCAATGCCTGATGGCTGCCCTTGCAAATAACTACATATTACTCAATTCTGCCACACTTGTTTCTCATAAGAGTCTTTCAAAGAAGAAGTAAGAGCCTCTGGTTCTCTGGAGCTGTAGAGGATATCCTGATGAGCACTGGAATTCTCCATATGATCCAGCCCTTCTGGGGATACATGCTGACTATAAAGTCTTCAGTGTCTGCTGATATTTTCACCATTTAACAAAGGTTTTATGAAAATCCATTTCAGCCTCTTGTCTGTTTATGAAGATTTCTTGTGGCTACTGTTTGCATGTTTGCTGTTCCCACAGATGTTTGCAAACACTTTGTGTGTGTTTGCATGTGTATGTTACTTGCTACAACATGAAGACCATGAAAAGTAAATACAGTGGGAAATTGAGGACATAACATTCCTCAACACAAGTCACTGGAAAATCATTTGGAGGTGGTGTATCCTGTATGCAGAGGTTTCCACAGTGTTCTCCACAAACTACATTGAAAGTCTTTGTTTTACAAAGACTCCTGCAGAACCAGTCTACAGCCCTGCACACTCAGACCCTCACAGTTGCATGAGGCTCCTCTGAGCCCCATCAGACAATTATTTCAGTACCATGGCCTGTCCACTCAAATTTTAGATGACTGAGTCACTCCTGAAGTGCATAGATATCCAAACCCCCTTGAAATTATTGACAGTTAATTAGACATTTAACCACACTAAAGAATTGGGGTTTTGGGTAGTGCATCAGGTGGAAGACGGTACAACATTCACATTTACAAACAGTAAATGACAAAGTGACAGCTGACTTCAGTTTTATCCTAGAATCAGCATCCAAGTGATCAGTTGCACAACACATTAATTTGCAAACCACCAGGGGCAAAACCCCCAACAAATAAATGATTTCTGAATCAGATACAGTTTGGAACTAGGGCAAGGGAGAGGATTCTTCCCCTCTGCCACGCTCAGGGACACCCCCCTGCAGTGCTGCCTCAAGCCCTGGGGGCACAGCACAGCAAGGACATGGAGCTGTTGGAGCAAGTCCAGAGGAGGGACACCAAGATGATCAGAGGGATGGAGGGAAAGGCTGGGAGCATTGGGATTGTTCAGCCTGGAGAAGAAAAGGCTTTGGAGGGATCTAATTGTGACCCTCCAACACCTGAAGGGAGCCTACAAGGTAGATGGAAAGAGGCTATTTCCAAGGTCCTGGAGTGAAAGGGCAGGGGGGAATGGCTACACACTGACAGAGAGGAGGTTTAAATTGGATATTAAGGAGAAATTCTTCCCTGTGAGGGTGGTGAGGTCCTGGAACAGGTTGCCCAGAGAAGCTGTGGCTGCCCCATCCCTGGAAGTGTTGAAGGCCAGGTTGGATGGGGCTCTGAGCAACCTGGGATGGTGGAAGGTGTCCCTGCCTATGGTAAGGGGTTGGAATGAGATGATCTTTAAGATCCCTTCCAAGCCTGGCTATTCCATGATTCTGTGATTCTATGGCTAGAGTCTCATGTGCAAGAGTCACAGGACAGTGTTGTGTGGGAATCTTTTCCATAGCATTTTTCTGAGATGCTGTTGGAGTAGGAGGGCTCTCTGGAAAATATAAAGAAGTCCCAACACCACTCATCAAAAAATGAAAAATCAAACAGCTCAGCCAGAGCACATTTAGCCTTACCTTTAAACCCAAGCTCAGCTCTTCTGAGATCGCATCCCCCACACCAACCATGTTGCAAGGTTCACCTGCAGTATTTCAAGATGCTGTGCTCTGGAATCTAGTGCTGATCTGTATAGATCTGAACTTTTGGTCTTCCACACTTTATGTCCTCCTTTGGCACTCATCCTTGGCCATCTAATACAGCCAGCCCCCCAAGCCCTGAGGGGAGCTGCCTGCAGCAAGCTTCCCTCCCTCCACCCCTGGAGTGCAGCACCCAACTATTTGGCATCTTTGGCTCTTCTGGAAATGAATGTAGGCTTTTGCTAAAGATAGGAATTAGAGAACAGACAAATATCTAATCATCTAATTGTGTTGTGTTCTGAACGAGAGTATTGTTTTGTGGAAAGATAACATGGTCAGACAGCTATGAGCTGTATCAAACTCATGCTGGAGTAAGAAAAGAGCAGAATTAGGATGGTGTCCATGGCCTTGATTGAGACATTTCCCATCTTTTCAACGTGAGGCATTCATTAGATAAGTTGTTTTCTGTGATTACTTAATTCCTTACTGAAGGGACCCATCTCTTCCTGGGCAATTTCACGTCACCTGTTGTACTTTTGATGTCTGTTGAAAAATATTTGGAAGTGACCTTTGTCATTATGAAAACACAATAACTTGCCTACTGATACTGCAAAGTATTTTATGCATTTAATACCAGGCTGTATTAAATGTACTATTTGTCTGGAGTAGAGGAGGCTGAGGGGAGACCTCATGGCCATCTGCAGCTTCCTCAGGAGGGGAAGAGGAGGAGCAGGCACTGATCTCTGCTCGGTGGGGATCAGGGACAGGACCCAAGGGAATGGCTGGAGCTGTGCCAGGGGAGGGTTAGGTTGGATATCAGGAAAAGGTTCTTCCCTCAGAGGGTGGTTGGGCACTGAACAGTCTCCCCAGGGCAGTGGGCACAGCACCAAGGCTGACAGAGCTCAAGGAGTGTTTGGACAACACTCTCAGGGACATGGTGGGATTGTTGGGGTGTCCTGTGCAGGGCCAAGAGTTGGACTCAATGATCCTTGTGGGAAAATATCCTTCCAACTCAGGATATTCTATGATTCTGCGGTTCTGTGATTCTGTGTTTCATGTCTGATATATGTAATAATTTTTGAGTGATATTTTCAGCCTTAGGAACTGTTAGTAGCACACTTTCCCCAGTCAGTAATTCAGGTAACTCAACCCACCCCCAGAAGCACATCAAGTGTAATTAAAGCTAAAGAGTGTTTAGATATACATACTTACTGGTATTTTTGATACCAGGGCTAAGAATAATTTGCATATGAGATAGAATCCAGTACTCAAGTTTGTGCCTGTAGAGCACAAGACTTTTGCCTTTAATTTTGAAAGCAGGGATTGCTTTCTGGGGTACTGGGATTACATTCACAGAGGGTTTCTTGGAACTAGAAAAGCCACCTGTGTGCCAAGGCACAGGTTCTTTTCCACACTCTATTTGCACACAGTGCTTTCCAAAAGCCTGGCTATAAGGCAGAGCCTGGGGCTCCTGGACCCAGTAGTGAAAATGAGACATGGGAGGCAGGGAAAAGGCACCATCCCAGCACCTTGCAGGAGGCAGAGGAGAAAGAAGGAATGGGATCTGGAGTCTCCCTTGTGGGGATCTGCTGCTGAAGAGCTGTAGTCAGTCCTGAGCTTACCACTCAGTTCTTGGCACAGCCTTCTATTCCTCAAAAACTCCACAGAACATCTGTATCGAGCCATCAAAGTACCTGATTGCAGGTCACTGACCCTTCTGCAAGGTACCCAGCCCCACAAAGGTAGTTGCAAACAGAGGCCATTTCACCTGAGTAGAAGAATAGAGAGCAGAGGACAAGCTTCTGGCACTAATAAAGAGCTTTCTGGAAATCTGGAGCATTTTTCTTTCCCCCTTGCTTTTTACTTAGGTCACAGTTTGGGCTTTTCTAGCAATGGCTGGGAGCCAAATTCCCTAAAACTGCTAGAAAGGCAGTTCTCATACTATTTACAGCATAACTGGGAGCCAGAATTAGCAGATATCTCATGAGTAAGCTCATTCTCATGAAATTTCAGGTCCAACTTTGCTCAATGGGGGAGATAGAAGTGTTATGGCAGGACCATGTTAAGCTCCATACAAATATTACACGCCCAGACTGGTGTATTGCTTTAAAGTGAAGTATTTTAATAAAAGGTGTGCCAGCACCCAAGAAACAGAAGGAAGGGAGTTCCCTAATGACTGGGTTATCTCATATTCTGGCTGGGAGAGATTGTCAAAGCTCCTTTTTTTCAGGAGATAGGGAATATGGTTTTGATTTCTCCACTTTTTCCCAAACAGACCTTTTCCTTTCTCTAGATGAGTAGTTAATTATTTAACTGTGAGGAAAAAGAAGACACATCCCCGAAAGGTCAGCCCATTGGGCTTCTCCTGTGTGGCAACTTTTCTGAGGATCCTTCAGGTTTGAACTCAAGCAGTGAGACAAGTTGGGGTGAGGAACTCCAGGATGTGGGATTTGCTGCATGTCCCCCACTGTAAAAACTTCAGTGCCGAGGGAACTTCAACCAAGAAATGCACCTGGAGAGTTAAAGTGTGCTAGGAATGAGTATTTCAGAGCCTCAGGGTGGCCAGTGTTGGACTTGAGGACCAAATAAACCTCTTTTAATAGCTTTGTACCAATGTGTTCTTCCCTGCTCTAGTTTCTGGATTTGCAGATTGGTGTCTACATTTAGTTTTGTTCTACTGTCAAGTAACAAAAATGAATACCATACAATGAACTCCCAATCTAAATTATCTCTTTCTTTAATCTGAAGACACAAGATAAACCTGAATTCATAAGAGCATCTTTTTCCTAGGTAGCTATTTATTTGATAATTCAACAGCACTTCAGGTTCTCATGTCAAATTTTAAAGCAATTTGAAATGGTGATTTATGAACTAAAATGGTATGGAAAACCTGTCAAGAGACACAGTCATGAGCCTCCCTCCACAGCACCAGCAGGACTTTCATTTATTTCAACGTGTTTAGACCTAACTTCCAAACTGTGCTCAATGAAGAGCCCTTTTCTGTTTCAGGTAGAAAGGAAGATCTGTTCCTATGCGCACTGGACGCAAGGCCAAAATTAATTTTTTAATATATATTTAAGAGCAGGATCAAACCCCTATTTATTTATATACCAATTAAAAAGTTCCATCCTTCCAGCTGGGAAAATGCTGACAGACCAGATTTGTTACGTACTGTACATTTTATTTTTGGAGCAGGGAGCTAACAGTAAGTTGAGAGATATTTTTTTTCCCAGGAGAAAAGATATAGTGAATGTTTTTAGACATTCCTAGAACTAGATCAAGCTTTGAACTGAAGGCAAAATCAGTGGCTCATATCATGAAAAAAATAGAAAAAGAAAAAAGAATATCAAAACCTGTGCAATTATATCAGGTGCACCACTAACAACAGCAATTATTGTTACTGTTATTTATTGATCAACACCCATTGCAACCGACATTTGGGAATCAAAACTGATTTCCATCTGCCTGATGTAATCCATGGTGGGGGATGAACAGCTGGAGAGCAGCCCTGGGGAGAAGGATTTGGAGGTGCTGGTGGGTGAGAGGCTGGACATGACCCAGCCCAGAACCCCCCCGTGCCCTGGGCTGCACCCAAAGCAGTGTGGGCAGCAGGGCAGGGGGGATTCTGCCCCTCTGCCCCGCTCTGGGGAGACCCCCCTGCAGAGCTGCCTCCAGCTCTGGGGGCACAGCACAGCAAGGACATGGAGGTGTTGGAGCGAGTCCAGAGGAGGGACACCAAGGTGATCAGAGGGATGGAGCAGCTCTCCTAAGAGGAAAGGCTGAGAGAGTTGGGATTGTTCAGCCTGGAGAAGAGAAGGCTTTGGGGTGAGCTAATTGTGGCCTTCCAGGACCTGAAGGGAGCCCACAAGGAAGATGGAGAGAGACTGTTTCCAAGGACCTGGAGTGACAGGACGAGGGGGAACAACTTCAAACTGACAGAGAGGAGGTTTAGATTGGATATTAGGAAGAAATTGTTCCCTGTGAGGGTGGTGAGGCCCTGGCACAGGTTGCCCAGAGAAGCTGTGGCTGCCCCATCCCTGGGATTGTTCCAGGTCAGGCTGGATGGGGCTCTGAGCAACTTGGGCTAGCGAAAGATGTCCCTGCCCATGGCAGGGGGTCGGAATGAGATGATCTTTAAGGTCCCTTCCAACCCAGACCATTCCACAATCCTATGGTTCTGTGTTTCCAGGGAAAAAGAGGTCACTTTTCAGCAAACTCTTACTGATTCCAGCACATGAGTTTCACTTCTTCATCTTGCTCGTGCTTGGTCTTCATAGCAATCAGCACAGTGAACTTTTCATGGTAAGGCTTTTCTGTTGCAGTGTGAATTCTAAGCAAATTGTGCAGAACAATTCCATGAAGTGGATGGAATGCACATTTGTGATTTGCTTTAGAAACCTAACTGCAGAATTTACATTCCTCAGGGAACAGGAATATTAGCTCTAACGACATTTCTTCCAGTAAACCAGCTTGAAGTTCAAATATTTGCAGCAAAACATTTCTGATGGCCATTAGGATATGTGTATGAACCACAACAGTGCCACAAATAAATTTTAAGTAGGTCAATGAGACAATTTCTAGAGCTAGTCAGGAATCAAGGATTCCATTCCTCACCTAAGAAAAAATTGGCACCACTGAAAAAAGCATTTCCCAACAGAAGCTGAAATTCAGCAAAAATACGTGATCATGATCTGCAAGTCAGTTGAATGAAGGTCCATCAATTAAATTATTTCTTTTACCTCAGTTAATCTTACTGGACACAAAATTCAAATCATGGTTTTTGGATCACAGTCCGGAAAGATGTGACGGGTCTCTCTTGAGCTCAAGACATGAAGAGAATGGGAGTAGATAAAGAAAATATTGCCACAGAATATTTTCTTAAAAATAGAGAATAATAGAGAAAATATTCTTTTTCTTTGAAAAAAGGCAATTATTTAATTTTCTAATTTGCTAGGGATATGGCAGGAAGGGTATCCCATAGTGTGGGAGTACCTGGTGCATGAACAAGTGCTCAGAGGGAGGGATGCCCAAAGTGTTTTGTAACACTTACAGTAAACCCATGTAAACTCACTCCTCTGGCTCTGACTTCATTAAATTGATACATTGGGCCACCACATAAAGAACTTGATATGGTAAATTTCTGAGGAACTCCCATATTGCTCATTGGGACATGTTAGAACTCATGAAACTTGACAAAAACAAGAACACCTTTCATTTTCCTCACTCAGCGAAGCTGAGAAGGGAAAACTTTCAGCCAAGGACAGGCAGCAGGACTCTTCAAAGGCAACTCATGCTCCATCAAAAACAAGTCCTGAAGGAAGAGTTTGGACATGCAACTGGCACATTTGTATGTATTACATCTGTGCTAGTAGCAGGTTAGTAAAAAGAAGGCATTACACCTGAGAATGTCTGTATTAAGAAATATTTTACATCTTGGCTAGTTTTTATTATTCCCAAAGCAAAAGAAGGTCATCCCTTCTTTTAATTCAGGAAGCATTTTTTTTTCCTTTTTGTACAAAAGCTTCTAACAAAATTACATGTTTGGGATTCTAAACTTCTGAAAATTCACTTTTTCCCAGGATAAGACGGGAAGGAAGGAAGAAATAAAGGAAAAAGAGCTCGAGAACTTGCTCAAAAATTTAGTCATTAACTTTTTTCAAAGTCTAGCCTTGGTCTGAGCAGGAATCTGACTCTGCTGCTTTGCTAGGAGAGACAAGAATGGATAGTTTGTGATCTGATATCTCATAAGGAAGCAACAGAAGAGTTGCTTAAACATCCCAGCCCCTAATGTGTTGAACCAGAGTCCTGCTCTTCCCCTGCCATCTGTTCCAGGGGAAGCCAGAGCACCACAGAGTTCTTCTTCCAGCCTGACAGATCCAAAGACACTCTTATCTGGGAGAAAAGTGCCCTCAGGGGGGAACAGTATGACATAAACCTTCTGCTAAGACTGTGCTTGCTCAAGGGCTGGCATTGGGGGCATCATTCAGGAGAGCTCAGGAGAAGTGGGATTAGAGCAAAAACTGCTGACACGTGTTGAATGAGACCTATGCAAGGCTGTTGGTCAAACAGCACATTCCCTAAATTTGCATCTATTCCAGGTGCATGCTGTGATTGGTCTCCACAGGGGATAGGGACGAGCCAAAGGGAAGCAGATCAGAGGGTTTGGTTTTGGCATCCACAGATTTGGGTGCACAGCCACACGTGAGCAGGATCTTAGGCTGCCATATGGATGGGGCATCTTTATGAGGGAGAACCTTCCAAGCCTGGGTGGGCAAATGGAGCACCAGGAAAGGATGCCAGAGCAGGAAGCCAAAGCCTTGCTCTGCTTTGTGTCTGCAGGGGTGGCTGCTTCCATCCTACAGCCTCAGCCTGAAAGAACCAACGTTGGGCAGGGAAAGCTATTCCTGGAGCTGCAGCAAAGCTGGTTGAAGGACAGAGCTGGCTCTGTGTCCATTCCACCATTTCCAGTGGAGATTTGTGGAAGCAGCAGAACAGTATGGATGGGTATCCAGCTGCTTCCTAGACCCCAGTGCACACCCCAGGATTCAGCTGTGCCCCAGCCCAGCTCAGCTGGGTGACCTTGGATCTGACTGCTGGGAAAGAGGTGGGAAAAGCCTTACTGGGAGACTCTCCTCTTCCCTTGGGAGCCACCTTTAAGCTCAGTCCCTCAGTCTTTGCATGAGCTACAGAGCAGCTCACCTCAGTGATCCATGCCTGGGTCCTGACTCATTTTTCCAAACTTTTCTGGCCATCACGGATATTCCGGCTCCTCCTGCTCTCTGGTGTTTAGGTCCTGTGACATTTTGCATTCAGATTGCACCTGGTTGGTGAGACACCACCCTCTCCAACCTTGTGGTCTCCATCAGCTCCCAGAGTGCCTTCCCATGGGAAGCAGTTCCTGGTATCATTAAACTCTCTCCTGTAGCTGCTTCATCACACCAGTGAAGACTCAGACAACATAGCTAAGCCATGTTTATTTATCACCTCTTTAAATCAGCTGGATTTAGGAACCTGTTTCTGATGTTTGGTGACCAGAAGAGAGCCCCTGTGTGTCCATTAAGAGTGGGAAAGGCTTCTGCATTTGTTTTTGCTATCAGGAAAATATTGTCCCCTGCAGTGTTTTCCCCAGAGATGTGTCCTGCTTATCTTCATGTGACTGAGAGACTGGAAAATTCATTATTTCCTAGAAAGGCTAACACACAGCCTAAAAAATAAATCTCAGCATTATGAAATACTAAGAAAGAATGAACTTTGTGACCTATGGACCACTGAAAGTGTGGCCCACAAAAATCCCAGAGAAATCAACCAATATGTCCCAGGGAGTAGCTCTCCCGTTGCCAAAGGGGCCAGAACCACTGAAAGCCATAGGAGCTCAGATATCTGAGATGTCAGGTCTTTACATTCCCCACCCATTCAAAGACTCTCATGAGCTCCTAAGCAGCTTGGGGACCTCCAAGAATCTCCCTGTTCCCTCGTGGTTTGTTGCAATTATGGCAAAGCTGTGTTTCAGGCAAGATGACATAAATGTCCATAAGGACAATTTGCTATTCAGGGAGAGCTGTCTTTGTGCAGTTCATGAAGATCTGACCTTCCATGATTGTTCCTGTCACTATAATAAAAGAAATAAAGTCCCATGCAACCATTTGTTCTCCTTTTTCAGTGACCATCCCAACCTGACACAGCTGTCCTCTAATATCCTTCCCCTTTAGATTTATTATTTCCTAATCACACAGTATTTTTTAAGCATTATGAGTGAAAGAAGGAGAGAGGAAGGAGATTCATTTTAAAGGCAGTGCAGTGCCTGCCTGGAAGCCCCTTTCCCAATCCCTATTCAAGTGTGGGAGGGTGTGTTTCTTTAAGGCTGGTTGTGTGTTCATGTAACAGGGCAAGTGCATACGTGAAACAAGCTTCTGCTGAAGCTTTAAGTCTGCAGGGAATTTTCTAATGATCGTTTTTAGTTAATAGGCACAAGTCGTTAGCCTGAGCTGGGAAAGTCTTTTTTTGTGTGTGCCAATTCCACCCCCTCTTTTTTTTTTTTTTTTTTTTTGTCATGGATTTAGTTCCCACAGCTTATGCACCTAATAATGAGACTGGGCAAGCGAATGGCAGTGTAATGATATGGAGCTTGTTTGGCCCTGACAAAGAACACAGAGAGCGGCTGGACGGCCTGAACGACAGGCCAAGGGCTCTTTTCATCCCAAATGATCTCTCCCCTTGCATGCCACCGAATCCCTCAGAGGGAAGGCTGCACCTCAGGATGGGAGAGGTGTCCAGCAAGGGCTCAGCTGTGCCCCACAGTGCCCCCTGAGCCCTTGTCACAGGGCTTTTCACTAAACGGGAATCGAAACAGAGGAACAATCAAGGGTTAAGCCCTCGACTGGATATTTTAATTGCTGTTTCCTAACACACATAGGCACCAACCAGCTACAGGGAGGGAAAACATCCTTTAAAACTCACCGGGCAGGTTACAAGGACCTTGCTCAGCCACAGCTCCCCCAGCTTTGGTGGAGACCAGGGGATGGTATTCTGTGTTTTTAACCAGCATTTCCCCTGCAGTGGTTTCATAGAATCGTAGAATCACAGAATCAGCATCCCTTTCCCCTTCCCCTCCCTTTTCCAGGCAGAGTTAATGAACACCCAGTAACTCACTCCATGGCGTCTGTGTGCAAACAGCTCCCACTGAGCCAGTGAAAGCTGCTCCTGCAGGAATTCCATTAGGGCCTTTTCCACCCTGGCCTCCCAGAGCACTCCACAAAGGAAGGTGATGCTCCTGCATATCCTGCCCAAACCCCTTCCCATGGTTCATGTTCCATAAGTTCAGGCACCAGGACTCCCAAATGTCCTCTATTTCTATGGATTTGGCTTCATTTTTGCACTTGTCACAGCCCACCAAATCCTCCTCAACTCAAGGAATGGGAGAAAAGCAGGTTAAAATCACTGTGGGCACAAAAGACATTGGGGTAGGATAGGTCTGGCAGCAGATGGAAGCTTAATCATGTCCTAGAAGACCCTACTAGGACTCCTTCCTTTTAAGAGGGATCCAAACAGAGGAAATTATTATGAGCTAAGCCTTGATAATCATAAATACGAGGAAATTATTATGGGCTAAGCCTTGGTAATCAGAAATATTTAGTATTACATAAAGTATTTTATGAATGGTACATTTTCTGAATGGTACCTTTTCTGAATAGTGTATTTCAATTTTTTTTCCTGAAAATGTTTCCTTTTTCCAAAAAAATTGCCTCATATTTTAAGGAAAGAAAAAAAAAAAGAAAAATAGTGAAATTTTTTTCCTCATCTGTAAATCTTTTATCAAGAAGGAGAAGTAACAGATGAAAGCCCATCCAATACTCTCATTTTTGTTCTGTCAACGTTGTTCATTGGAATGAACAAGATCTTTTTTTAAGTAGCTCTATGGATAAGTAATTTGAATGAAACTACAAGAGAAAATACAATTTACTTTATTGTGTTTTACTTCTTACAGAATATCTGCCAGAAAATGGTCATATTCTCTGCACTGTACAAAAATATTCAGCACTGAGGAGATTTTTTTAATAATTTACATACTATTGCATTATTTTAAACAGATTTCTCTTGTTGTTAGAGGAAATAACTTGCTTTGGTGTAGCTGAGTCTACGACACATGTTTCTTGTCCTGAGCTGGATGACCATGAACATGAATGTGGAAATATTGACCTACCCAAGGCTGAAATCTGTATGGGCTGGTTGTTTGGGATAAATAACTGTGTGAATGCTCCCAGACAGCTGAACTGAGTGGAATATTAGTATGGCTGGAGCAAATTCATGGCTGGATTTTAATGAACGCTCAGGGAAAAACGTTTGCAGAACCAGTTTGACTTGAAAGCGTCTGATGAGATGCTTCTCCAGTGCTGGATATATTGACAAGACCTCCATAAAACTGCCTTGGACTCTCTTTATGATCTTGTAATTAGGCACAGGGTAGATTCCATTACACAGAAATCAGCTTCATTGCTTCTCTCTGAAGAAAAATACTGATTAAGCTTCGCCTTGGTTACATCAGGCAGGTAGATGGCACATGAGGTTATGCTTTGCTGCTATTCTGCTTTGCTGCTACATGCTCTAGAAGGAAACTCAAGACACAGCAGTCTGGGTTAGAGGTACTACTGAGGTGTAGCATTATTATTTTTCTAATCAGAACCTTTTACTGTGCACTATAAAACCCCCCATTAGCATTTTCTTTTCAGATGCTTTGCTGCACCACAGCTGCTGTGACTCTGCAGTCAGGAAAAGCAGAACTGCTGTGACTGCAATTCAGGAAAGAAGTTGAAAAGAGAAGAGGAATAAAATAAGGCTTTCTAAGACAGCTTGAAGAAAGCATGCCAATTAAATTTTTAACAGGAGATAGAAGGTGGGAAGGAAAAAAAAGAAAGCTAAAAAGCTGGACAACCTGAGGGAAACTGCGGAGGGGAGAGGGGAAGGAGCACAAGGGAACCATAGAAATGAGACATGGGATGAAGGACAAGGTGAGGAAAGTTAAGGCTTTAAACAGCAGAAGCACATGCATTGAACCAAATTACTGAGGGAGGAGAAGGAATGGAAGACCAAAAGAGGACATATGATGAAACAAGGAAAGAAAAGTCCTTGCAAGGAAAGAAGAATCCACACAGAAACAAGGCAGAAAGCAAAATGGAACATGATCAGGACAAGAAACCTTTCTCAGAGCAGTGCTGTCTTACCGAGCAGTGAGAAAAAGGGAGAACTGATATGAGATGTGTGTTGGTAATGTAGTGGGTTTCCTGCATTTGCTCAGCCTCTGTACCTCATTGCAAACTTCAGTGATCAGGAATCATTCAAGATGTATTTCTTGGAGTTGGTGGAATGTTTCTGAAAATGAAATGTAATATTAAGGGCATTTTTATTGAACATCCTTCATCATAATAATTTCAGAGTGAAAACTACGGCATATATGACAAGAACATACAAATGTTAATATTCCAGAATAATAATATTCTAGAAAATCCTAAATAATTTGCTCCAACCTATCAAACTAGAACAGAGAGGAAACACAATTCATTCTCTTCTTCGGACAAGCCTCATGTATCATTCAGCACAGTGAGATGCTTAACTTGACTAGCAAATAATTTGATTTCTTGTGCACGTACAGAAAACTTGGCCAAATTGGAACTTGAATTTCCTGCCACCAAATCAGCCACTTTCCAATAAAACCATCAGAACTGCAGATTAATCCTCAGGTACTAAATGATGAATCACATCCAGATACTCTTTTTCCTAACTATACTTCTGTAAGACAGTCTCGGAAGTTAAGGCTGATAAATATAAGACTGGAAGCTCATTGATGTTGGCAAGCTGCACAGTTGTGTTCAAAGCTAGGGAAGGCTGGAGCTTTGCTTCATTTCCTGGTGATTAAGGAGAAGTATCAGAAGCAAGAAAACAAATATATCCCAGGGTCCATAATAATGGTTAAATAAATGTATCCCCGGAATCACATTGTATAGTCACACGCATTTCCAAAACCTGCTGAATTAGAATACAAAGTCCCACTTTCAACATTCTTTAGCTCACCAAAGATATTAAATTCTAATAAAAGTTAAAAAGAATTGTTCCTTTTCCGTCCCTTTTTTGCAGAAATATAATTAACATTTAGGAATTCTGTTCTCCACATATACAGCATATTTTACTCAATTGTTACCCCCGTATTGCAAAGAAACTTTGCCTTTGGTTTGTTTAAGCTGAATTTTTCAGGTGTGTAGGTGCTTTAAAATAAACTCTGTCAAGCAGAGGCCATCAGAAATTATATACTCTTTCTGGAACCTTCCTATGCTCTGATATCTTTTCAGAGTATAGACATGTGAACCGTTTCATTTCTGTGGCACCAGAATCAGAAAGTTGTTTTTTTTTTTAACCTATCTCCTACTTTCACTGTCCCTTTTTTTCCTGTCTTCATTCTATTCTGACTTTATATATTTTAACTCTTGCAATACAAGTAGAGGATTTGTGTTAAAAGACCTGTGCTGAATAACAAGCCTGAGAAGTAGTCCCTGGGAATCTCATGGGGTTTAACAAGACCAAATACAGGATGGTGCAGCTGAGGAAAGGCTGAGAGAGTTGGGATTGTTCAGCCTGGAGAAGAGAAGCTTTGGGGTGACCTAATTGTGGCCTTCCAGGACCTGAGGGGAGCCCACAAGGAGAGAGACTATTTACAAGGGGCAATGGCTTCAAAGACAGAGGGTAGGTTTAGATTGGATACTAGGAAGAAATTCTTCCCTGTGAGAGTGGAGAGGTCCTGGCACAGGTTGCCCAGAGAAGCTGTGGTTGCCCCATCCCTGGGAGTGTTGAAGGCCAGGTTGGATGGGGCTCTGAGCACCCTGGGATAGTGGAAGGTGTCCCTGCCCATGTCAGGGGGGTTGGAACTGGATATTATTTAAGGTCCATTCCAACCCAGGCCATTCTATGATTCTATGATTCTGCACCAGTCTGGCCTCACCTTGAGGTCTACCTGGGGGCAGTTTTGGGCATCACAATATAAAAAAGACATTAAGCTATTAGAGACCACTCAAAGGAGGGACACAAGCATGGTGAAGGATCTGGAGGGGAAGCCATATGAAGACCAGCTGAGGGCACTTGGTCTGCTCAGCCTGGAGAAGAGGAGACTGAAGGGAGACCTCATTGTGGTCTGCAACATCCTCATGAGGGGAAGCGGAGGGGGAGGCACTGATCTCTTCACTCCCATGACCAGTGACAGGATTGGAGGGAATGGCCTGAAGCTGAGTCAGGGAAGATTTAGTTAGGCATCAGGAAAAGTTTTTCACCCAGAGTACTGGAACAGGCTCGCCAGGGCAGTGGTTACAGCACCAAGCCTATCTGAGTTCAAGAAGCATTTGGACAACACTCTCAGGCCCTTGGTGGGATTTTGAGACTGTCCTGTGCAGAGACAGGAGTTGGACTTGATGATCCCGATGGGTCCCTTCCAATTCAGCATATTCTCTGATTCTATGACTGATGTTTCTTGGAGGACATTGAAGCACTCGAAAATGAGTCATTGCCTTACAACAGTATTAGGGAAAGAGCTACTTCTGTTGGTTTGAGGTTCGTTGAGGTAAAGCACATGTTCAATGGAAGCAGGAGCTCTCAATAGGACATCTCAAACATAGCTGGGATCACAGTGTAGTCATGTCAGTGATTTGCACACTGGTACCAAGAATAAATATTTATTGAGCCTTCCTTAAAAAAAAAAAAGTAACAATTGTTTTGCTTATCATTATTGTAGGTTGCAGGATGTCGCGTACAAACATTTACATTTTCTCACTGTTCCCAGCAGCCACAGTAAACAGTGGCTTTGCACTTGGTGGGGAGCATCAAGTGTCACATCACAAACTTGGGGGCAGCGAAGAGCCCTCTGGCAACACCACGGCTCAGGTGAGGAACCTCTCCAAGGAAAGGTGTCTCCAGGTATGGGGGAGTCAACCTTGCAAGTTCATTGCAACGCTCATTGCACTGCTGTGTGTTCCACATGGATATGACACTGTGTGGCCCCTCAGACAGTAACTCCTAGCAGAGTGGCTGTGCTCTAATGCCATTTAAAGCATAAGATTCAAGTTGTACAGCCTACAAATGACATTTCTGATGCTCCCTAATATTTCCTACCCAGCTCAGTTTAACCAGATCCTGAAATGAGGGAAACGGAGGCAGCTTCTGTGCTCTCCATGCCTGTCTCAGGGACCTTCTGTGTTATAGCTGCTCTGGAGACCTCTCTTTTGGCCAGAGAAAAACATCTTAGGAACAGACTGCTGAAGGTATGTGTGCACCTAAAGGCACAGCCAAACACCCACAGAATTTTTCAGGAACACCCTGATGCTTTTCCAGGGCCAATCTGCATCTTAAGGTGCCCAAATGCCTTTGAAAAGTTGGCCTTTGGCCCCTTATCCCTATAAAACTATTTCCCCTGGATTAAATGACAGGCAATCAGTTTAAGAATGAGGCACTCCCTTTTAAATCCAGTACAAATAGTGAGAGAAGATAAATTGCCACAAGACCAGTGACTCCAGATAGACATTTTGCCAAAGCAACTCATAACAATATAACTTTTAAGCCACCTGAGTATGTTAACGAACAGATAAAGTGGTTAAATCCTGTTACAGACAGTTTTTTAATATAGTTCTCACTTTGCAACTGTTTAAGATACTAATGTCAGAGTTAAGGAGTGTTAAAAAGAGGTTTCCTGAAAGCTGATTTCCATACTGGTTTACTGAGATGCAGATGTGAATGAACTATTAGGTGTTTTAAATAATAAAAATCTTATAATCTTGAAAAAAACTAACACAAAATCCCTCAACTACCTGGGGCAAGGAAGAAAATTCCTTCATGAGCACAATGGTGCAAAATTCTTCATTATAATGTAGGTGATCAACTACTTTCAAAGATACCAAATTAGATGGATACGAGATAATCCCCCAAGAGATGTTTTTCACATGTACTTGAGTTGAATCTGTGTGTTCTCTTTGCTGAGCTGTAATTGTCCAAAGTGATGAGGTTTCAAAGTCCTGAGACCTTTCTACATGTTACCAGTTTACTGCAGCTGAATGAATGGCCAAGAGTTTGTACTGGCCTTCTAATCACTTCTGGTGTTGTGAGAAGAGCAGCAGAAGGTCCAACAACCAGGCAGAGAAAAAGTAAATGCACCTGCACTAAGAGATCATCATTACATCAGAATACAGCAATTATTTTCTGCCAGAAAGATACAGAGGAATGGAAAATCACTTCTCAAAAATTGTCATTATATTTTTGAACTTGAAGTTATAAGAAATACACAAAGAGAAAGCAAATATAGAATTGTAGAATTGTTTGGGTTGCAAGGGACTTTAAAAAACACCTAGTTCCAACCCCCCTGCCATGGACAAGGACACCTTCCACTATCCCAGGTTGCTCAGAGCCCCATCCAACCTGGTCTTCGACACTTCCAGGGATGGGGCAGCCACAGCTTCTCTGGGCAACCTGTGCCAAGGCCTCCCCACCCTCACAGGGAAGAATTTCTTCCTAGTATCTAACCTAAATTTCCCCTCTTGCAGTTTGAAGCCATTCCCCCTTGTCCTGTAACTCCACTTCCCAATGAAAAGTCTCTCTCCAGTTTCTTTGTAGGTCCTTCAGATACTGGAAGGTGCTGTGAAGTCTCCACACAACCTTCTCTTCTCCGGGCTGAACAGCCCCAACTTTCTCAGCCTGTCTTCATAGGGGACGTGCTCCAATTCCCTTGTCGTCTTTGTGCCCTCCTCTGGACTTGCTCCAACTGTTTCATGTCCTTCTTATGTTGGGGGCACCAGAACTGTGTGCAGTATTCTAGTTGTATCCTTTCTGTGTCAGCTCTATATCATTTGCTATACCCACATGTCAGCCTGGGCTTCTTTTACACATCAGGCCAATGATGCCTTTCCTGCCCATCTAGAAAGGAAGAGAAAAGATATCTATTTGCCTCTTCCTCACAGTAACTGCCAATAATAATAGCAAAATTTATTTAGAAGCTTCTGGACAAACAGTTGTGTGTGCTAAGAAATGAGAAAATCTGTGCTTTGTACCGACATTGCAAAGTCCTTTGAATTAGAGAAAATGTTTCTCCAGCCAGAAATCACACTGATTTTCAGAAAGGTATTTCTGATTCAATTAGTGTCATAATGTTTCTGGCTCACAGATCTGTAAAGGGAAAAAAAGACACACATATGTCAACAATTCTTATGAAGAGGTGGGGGGAATACAGGAGGTATTGAAATACACTCAATGTACTAAAGCATCTTCATATTTTTGTGATCTATCATTAACTTCTATCCAAACACTCATTCAGTGCACCTTTACTTAAAGTTTATAATATCTGTGAAACACTGTATAGAGTGATCTCTCATTTGGGGGAGCTTTCTTGGCATTGTTGCAGGACAAACTTTATTAATAAAACAATAGCAATAAAAATACTGGAGTTTACATTCACCTCTATTAATGCTCATTGACAAAGATTCTCAATGACCACTAGTTATAAAAAAAAAAAACCCTTCCAGCTAATTCAGGCATTCAGGGATGACTGACTGCTAGGAAGGAATGAAATCCATTAACAAATGAGGACAAGGAGGAGGAAAGTTATTGTTGAGTTAAAAAGAGCAACAATGAACTCCTTTTCAAAGTGTATCATCAGTTCCAGAAGAAGGACAATAAGCCGGAGTTGTCTGCAAAAGAATGAATATCCTGTGAGTATAAACTGTTGGTAAATGGCAGGAAAGAGACCTCCTGGCACTTGAGAACATGTAAGAAACATCTGGCATCCGAAACCTCAGCTGACATAAAGTGCACAGTGACACCCTGGACTTCAGAGGGCAAGTAGCCTGACGAAATTTCAAAATCACAGGATGAGAGGTTGGGGGACATATATTTGGGGTTTAGTCTGTTGTGTGTTTGTCTAGTGAAATAATAATTAAAAAATAAATAAATAGTTATTGAATTTTGCTGAAAATTAAGTAGTCTTGCATAGACAGAAAAACCAATGAAACCCATGGAGATTGTATCTACTTTGCCGTAATTTTAACCTTTTTGGCTGCAAAACTTGATGCTGATTTACATCTTCTGAGGTAGCAGCTCCCTTTCTAGAAAGTGTTCAAAGAAATAGAGAAATGCTCAGTGTGGGAGAAGTCTAAAGAGTTTGAGTTTGGTTGCATTTCAAGAGCACCCAAGGGGGCAGAGGAGCAAAAAAGGTGCCGTAGTCTGAGTTGTGAGTCTCTCCACATTAGGAGAAGAAAGGATAAGTAACTAAGGAGAGAGTGACATAGTCAGAAGAGACAGTGCCATTAAAAACAGAGATAGGAAATAAAATAACTTTGTTTGGAAACAGGTTTTCTTTAATTGAGAACTTTCCACATTTTATTTTGACTGATTATGAAGTGAGAAGTGATGATGGGAAACCAACGTGACGAAAAAGGCACTGGGAGAAGGAAAGGGAGAGACACGAGGACATGAGATGCTGCAGACAGGAGTTGTGACAGTAAAATTCTCTTTACTCAACCATAACTGTAACGAGATCCAATGGCTGGAACAGGAAACAAGACCAGCTTAACAAATAAGAAATAACATCAAGGCTAATAATGGCAACCACCCACCAAGGGAATTGCTAGAGGCTCCAACACCATCAGTATTTAAGTCAAGAACATTTTTCTAAGAGCTTTGCTTTCAGTTGTCTGAATGAAGTGTGTGGGCTTTCTGCAGAAAGCTGTAAATTCTGCACCATACAGACCATCCAAATAGTATTTTCTGGCCTTGTACCACGACCACAAGATGTTTAGCCCTGTTGCTGGGAATGGCATCCTCAAGGCAGATCCCTCCCAGTGGTCAGTCACACCTCCCAGACCCATACACGAGATCTCCCCGAGAGCACCACCAGTGTAAAGCATGTGCAAGTGAGAGAGAAACCAGACTTCTTACCCTCAGTCTTCCCCACTCAGAAAACAGGACAGCTGCAGAGGCTCAGCTTAAAGATGTGGTGTGTGCAGTGGTGGCCCCAAGCCACAGACGCATATTTCAAATGTAGAACAGACCACTGTTTAAGAATTTTTAAGCTGGAAATGTATTTCAGCCTCATAGCAAGACAACAACCTTCTGTGAAACCCAAATATAAATTTGAACTTCACTGTTCCACCAAAGCGTGGGTATGTTCAGTGAGCTCCACGTTTAATTTCGTATCATTTTCTAGCTAATCAGCACTGAAAAGGAGATAAGTTCATGTAATGCATTGGCTACTTCTCTGCTCCTACTCTAGGAAAGACATTTTGGCTTATTAATTTATTTTTTGTGTGTGAGAAGTTGTGTCCCCAAGCATACCCATATTCTTTAGGAACACTAATGTTCGGCCCTTCTTTATCTCCCAGCAAGCAGACTTAGCTCCAACATCAGCAACTGCAACAATTTTTCTGACCTTGAGATCACCTTTTTACCAATTTTGCCCAAAGCAAGACATACCCTTTGTATTTGTGCCATATTTGTGGTCAATTAAACACCATGGCCACCAGCAGAGCTACAATTCAGAGCTCTGGAGACACAGATCCTTATCAGTCAGGCTGGGGAATAACCATGGAATGGTTTGTGTTGGAGAGGACCTTAAAGATCATCTTGTTCCAACCCCCTACTTCCAACCTTCGACTAGACCAGGTTGCTCCAAGCCTTGTCCAACCAGGCCTTGAACACTTCCAGAGATGAGGCAACCACAATTTATCTGGTCCACCTCTTCCAGTGTCTTTACTGCCTGGATAGTAAAGAATTTCTTTCTAACATCTAATCTGAACCTACTCTCTTTCTGTTTGAAGCCAGTCCCCCTTGTCCTGTCATTACAGTTCCTGATGAGGAGTCCTTCTTCAGGAATAATAATAATAATCATCATCATCATCATCATGAGGGAAGGGCTTGCATCCATGTACACTTCTAACATGTAACAGGGCCATTTAACAGATTTTCAGACCAGGAAGTTTCATTGTGATCATCTAAGACTTCAGAATCCAGGCAATAACGTCAGTATTAAGGCCAGAGCTTCTGACTGAGTTAGATCAAACCATTACACTAATCCAAGAAAGCTATGAAGATCCTTTCAGCACTCCCCTGAGAAGCCATGCCAACAGTTAATGTCTGTCCTCATTAAAAATGTGCATCTTATTTCAGACATGATCTACCTGGGGAGATTTATGACTGGATTTTGTTACACGTTTGTCTACGCTGAGAAAGGGAATTGTCCCGCTCTGCTCTGCACTGGGGCAGAGCACCTGGAATATTGTTGGTGGTTTTGGGCACCACAATATAAGATAGATATGAAGCCATTAGAGAGTGTCCAAAGGAGGGCAACGAAGGTGCTTGAGGGGAAACCGTGTGAGGAGCGGCTGAGGGCACTTGGTGTGTTCAGCTGGAGGAGACTGGAGGGAGACCTCACTGCAGTTACAACTTCCTGGGGAGGGGCAGAGAAGGGGCAGGCACTGAGCTCTGCTCTGTGGGAACCAGTGACAGGACCCCAGGGAATGGCCCGGAGTTGTGTCAAGGGAGGGTTAGGTTGGATATTAGAGAGAAGTTCTTCACCCAGAGGGTGGTTGGGCACTAAAGGCTCCCCAGGGCAGTGGTCACAGCACCAAGGCTGCCAGAGCTCAAGTGTTTGGATGATCCTTTCAGGGCCATGGTGTGGCTCTTGGGGATGGTCGTGTGCAGGGCTAAGGGTTGGACTCAATGATCCTTGTGGGTCCCTTCCAACTCAGCATATTCTGTGATTCTGTGATTCAGTGAAATGGTTCATCTCCAGCTATAATTATCCCCCCTCACGGAGTTGCTCTCAATCAGATCACAGCTTCACCTGCAGCGGGCGGCTTGTGGGTTTGACCATTCCAGATCACAGGCTGGCACCAGCACCTGAGTATTGCACCTGAAGCACCTTCTTCCTGGGCTTTTCCCTGCCTGCCAAACCTCCAGCTGTCCAGCAGCATCAATACACAGATCAGTGCCAGGCTCTGGACACCGCTGTGGCTTAATAGGGAAAACGCGCGTGTGTGTGTGTGTGTGTGTCCCTGGGATCTGCTGATTAAATGTTTTCCTTTCCCAGGGGATATATTTGACATCAAGATAAAGGGGCAGCGTGGAAAACAAACTTACTTTCCACCACCCCCCCTCCTTGGAGTTTGGTATTGTAAAACAAGCCGCTCTGGCTGAGATTCCTTTTGAAAGCTCCCAGTTATCTTAGCAGCTGTAACATAAACTGCAGTCTCCTTGAAGTATCTCCCTGCCACAGATCCCTTCCTGGTGCGGGGTGGAGGGGCAACAAATACCATAGTATTCACTAGGAATAATGTATTTTATGGTAAGTTCAGGCATTTTTTGAAGCTGGCTAATGCAACACTGCAAGTTTTCTTTTGGAGCTCTGCTAAACCCACTCATGCAAAAAGTGATAGCGTCCATCTCTCTGCACCTCATTAACAGTATCTCCCTTGCCTTTTGTTTTGGTCATGATGAACTAGAGTGGGAAGTAGAAGGGGTGATGGTTATGAAGTGTGTGGGTGAATGGCATAATCAGAGTGGTTCTGCGTGAGTGTTGCTTGTTTTGGTGTTACGGCTGTTTGAGGTGCCTCCTGCTGAACCAGGTCCCGTGCAAGCCAGCTCACATCTGTGTGCTGTAGAGGAAGCATTCCTGTCATTCTGACACCCTGTGAGGATGATGCCTGGAGTACAAGCACCTGTGATAGGTACTCACAAGATTTTCAGTCGGTACCTCCTGTGGTTGCCCAAAAGGAGCCTTCCTCCTCTTGCAGACTCTGGCCTTTGAAGAGGAGGGACCTGGCCCCGTGAGGAGGCTCTGAGAAGCGTCTGGGCTGTCTGGCAGGCAGTGATCTCCACACTCGAGTTCCTTAACCCACTCCATTTCCCCCCTCCCTCCCCCCCCCCCCCTTTCTCAGTTTCCTCCTCTGTGGGTGTGAAAATGACTCGTGAAAAAAAGGAGGAAATTGGAGGTGCCAGGCTGGAGAAGACATGGGCTCCCTCTTCTGCAGCTGATTTGCCACTACAAGCAGTAGCCAAAAACCTTCCCCCTCCTCCGAAAGCCCCGGGCCCCCTGCCAGGCTGGGGACGATGTTCCCAGACGTGCAGCAGCGGAAACCCTGTGCCGGGTCAAGCCAAAGGCACGGCAATAAAGAAGGAGCAGGTCATGGAAACCTGTTTCCATTATGGTGCCTTGTAAATAGCCTTCCTGATTATCTTCTCGATTATCGTGCCCTACCTGCGCTGTTTCCAGCTCCGAGGAGCCGAGTGCTTTTAAGCCTTGCAGCCGCACCGATGTGGCAGAAAGTACCTGCAGGGGCACAGGGCCAGCAGGAACCCTGTTCAAGGGGTTCGGTGTCTCTGGCAGAGGGTTTTTCCCCCTTCTCAGGCAATTCCTGGCTTCCTAAGAACACTCCATGGAGGGGTAGCAGCCCTGGAGACCACTCCTCAACCACGTGCATCGTTTGCTAAACTCTTGAGAGCTCTGTCTTATCCCACCTTTCACCATAACCTGTACTTTAAGCTATGTCCTGCAATTGAAATCCTTTTTCTCTGGAAAACAGATTTGCCACTCTTTTAACTCCCTCAAAGAAGCAAATAAATGAGTAATGTTTTCAAAGCTACCCAGGTAACTCAGGAGCTTGTATCTCATTGTTTTTCATGCTAAGCAATTTTGAATAATTTTTTTTTTTTAGAACTTGGCCCAAAATCTAATTTCCCAAAATAATTAAGGCACTTTGGAGCCACAAAGTCTAACTGTAAATTGAATTTGGTTTCATAAGTCACTTGCATGCTTTGGAAACACTCACCTTGATGTGGCAGCCACAGTGTGACTGGCAGCACTCATTACAGGTTGTTGCTTTCTTTACCTAGTTCAATGATGGGACTAGAGGGCTTGAGCAGGGAGGTGGGACCACATAACCCACTGTGGTGCCTTCCAACCTTACCCATCCTGTGACTCTATGAAATGAAGGTGAATTTGTCCTTTATTATGTGTAACAATGGCTTCTCTTTTTTCCTTTTCTTCAAGTGCCCCGAGACACCGATAAATGGAGCTACGCTGCATCAGCAGTGCTCCAAGACCCCAGGGAAGGGACAACTCCTGCTGCAAAGATTGGCCAGCTGGCACGGATGGGAGAGGTGAGGATGCTGCAGATGTCACAGCCAAGAAAACAAAGAGGTGACAGCAGAAAGGCGAAAAGTTCCCCATCTTCCTCTTGGTGATCATGGTCAGAGTCACTGAGAAGCTGGAAAGTCTACAGAAAAGAGAGAGAAGCAAGGGCTGAAACAGAGCATAGAGGGGAGAACTTCAAGAAGAGGACAGGGGAGAAGAAAGAGACACAATGTAGGGTAATCACCAAGCTGCTACTGCTGGTCTTCATCATGGTGTAAGCCAGCAAATATCTCTGCAAAATCAATGCAGAGATACAGGGACACCGTACCTATAAACCAAAACTAAGCCCACAAAATCTTCGCTGTCAATTCTAAGATTTTATTTTATTTATTTGGTTTTAAGTGAGAACTTAACAGCTAAAGCTTTTATTTTTGCTACCTGCAGAGAAGACGTAATATTTGTGAATTTCTATATTAGTATACTTCTGAAATTCCTCTAGTCATAATCGCTTCACGTGGTTTGCATGGAAAAGTGCTTCACAGAAGTGCTGTAGCGAGCCACATCCACACAACCCCGTGGGTAACACTGAAATGCGAAAGGCCGTGGGGAACTGCACAAAGAAAAATTCACAAAGTGAAGAGCTGCTCAGCTGCTAAACCAAAATTGCTGCCTTGGGTTAGTCCATTGTGCAGCATATCAGAACAAGACATAGGTGATGCTGACTTGTGTTTGCACCTTCGTCGTTGATGTCTCTGCAGCTCTGGACAGCTTTTTAAAATTCCCTCTCCCTCAGTTAATGTTTTAAAATAAAAAAAATGTGAAAATTAGAATCATTATTCTAATGACCTCTAAGATCATCGAGTCCAACCTGTGACTGATCTCCACCTTGTCAACTAGACCAGAGCACTGAGTGCCACATCCAGTCATTTCTTGAACACCTCCAGGGATGGGGGCTCCACCTCCACCACTTTATCTCCACCTCCACCACTAAGGACTTTTTAAAACAAAATAATCATAGTTGCCAATACCCATACCCAAAATTTGTTCATGGAAATGCCCAAGTTTTGACAAAGCCTTGGGAATGGTTCTAGGTTCTTGGATGGAGCCTGTTGAAGCAAGGCAGACCAAGAACAACAGTGAGTTGTGCTATCCTGTTCCTCTCTCCCAGGGAGCCATAAAATCCCACCTTCTCCCAGCAGTCCCTCTTCTCCTGAGCTACCCACTTCCCTCTCAACTTTCAGCTGAAGCACCTCCACAGGACTTTTCAAGCTGAGGAAGCCAGGTACCTCTTGGTAAATGGTGACTTTAAGTTTCTTCCATTACTTCCAGATGAATCAAGGAGTGGGATCAATTTTAGTACAGGCAGTGATTTGGTTGTTCCTTTTTTCTCACTCCAAAACAAAACACTTCAACTTGCATTGAATAAAGAACTCCAGGGTTGACACAGGATGTTCTCACTCTCCAGTTAAAAAACAAACAACCAAAGAGAAAAACCCAACTGAACAGAAAAACAGATAAAATGAATGGTGAAAAACATTGACCGGGAAGAGAAAGTAGTTGTGTCCCCTTTTTCCAGTTCTGAGTGCTGGGCCTAGTTTAGACTTAGACCACTCCTTTTGCCTTAGGATACTCTCATCTCTGGGAAGTGACTTCACCACCTCGGTTCTTTCACCAGGAGATGAGGAGTCAAAGCTACTCTCAATCCCTTGGCTGACCTGAGTCCTCTTTGCCTAAATAAATGTGCAAGAGATCAGAGCCTGTGACTCAGATGCTCCCTCTCTTTGGTAAATGTCCTGAGGACAGGCTGGCAATCAATTTATTCTCATTCCCAACCCTCCCTCCCCACCCCTGCTCCACAGCTTGGTAAATATTTAAGTATTCTACACAGAGCAGGATGGCTCTCATAGGAGCAGCCACAAATATCACCAACCAAAATACCCCAACTATAATGGAAAGTTAAAATCATGTTACATCAGGAAAAAGAGAGGCTTGAACTTGTCTCTCCCACATCCTTGATGCTAAGAGATAAAAAGGGAGGCATAAATTTTTCCTTTGGTTTTCTTTTTTTCTATATTTTTTATCCAACCAACTTTTCAACAAATACCACATTTGTGAACAGTTTCCAGACAATAAAATCAATATTTTTCTCAGCAAAATTCCCATTTACCACCAAGAGGGAAGAAAAATCACCCAGCTCTGTTATACTTGCATGTACCTGAGCTACAACTTCACGTGAACTTGAATTCTACCCTGAAAAAAATTTGCATTTCACCAAGACCAACACATACACTTGAGGGACCTCAGCACCATGGTCTGACTGTCCCAACACACCAATCTCATTTTAAACATTTCTTGTGATGAAAGGTGAGGATCCAGGACAGGGAGAGGGTTGTGTCCCCTCCCATTTTACCAGAGCAGTGACCAGCACCTCCCTTGCACATCTCCATGTATTATATTCCACTTCTCCTTGTCACGCTCTGTATAATGTTGATTCTGTGCTGTGAAGGGTGTCTGGCTCTCCCCTTGACTAATCACTGGGTGCTGGAGGATCCTCTCTGGAGCTTGAGAACTTGACCTCTGATGACACAAGGCTGACAGGGGTGCAGATACATGTGGCTCCCCTCATTCATCCCCACTCACCCCAGGAGTTCTCCTCTGATGCCCTGTCAGCACAGGCTTTTAGACAAAAGATACCGGTGAAATCAACAACGGCCAAAGGAATGTGGCCTTCTGGCCTAACTGCCTTTGATTGATATTCTTTATTTCAACAAAACCTTAACTTGGTTCAAAATACAGTGTACAACCTGTTTTGGCATTTCCAGACAGGACATGTCTGCAGAACTTGCAGGGTCACCGAGGCAATGTGTTTCAAAACAAATAATGGGTCTCGCTTTCAAAATCACAAGGTCACTTTATCTGTACATATTTCTTCTGTAGTCTGCCAAGCTGTCCCTCTAAAAGATTATCACACCAATACTCTTATTTACTATCTGCCTTACAGTAATGCCCAGAGGCCTGGCAAGCCAAGGGTTTCCCCTTAATGAGACACATCCCCTGCCCTGCAGAACTTCCCATCCCACCGGGCTGTTTACAGACAGGGATTTGGGGAAAGCTGAGGCCTCGGCACTGAGACAAAGGCTGAAGTTTGTTTTGGGAACTATTCCATGCCCCTTGTAGATCCCTCTCCAACACAAAAGTCCCCTTTTGCAGAAGGTGAGCCCCCTAATGCCCTCCTGTGTGGAGCTTTCTGCACATGCCATGGGAGCATCCTACCCACTGTGCCCAGTTTCTCATCCCCCAAGAAAGGGGGAAGATAACACCAGCTGGGAACACCAGGAAAGCAACTATGATGTCAGACAGACATCACACCCTTCACGTAACAACCCTTATGAATGGCTCCTTCCACACTCTTCCTGCTCTCCACAGGAAATTTCATGGTCCCTTCCCCTCCTGAAAAAAACTGCAACTCTCTCAGATGAAACTGGAAGCATTTAAAGCTCAGGCTATGGTTGGCATCTACTCTATGCCAGATTTTGATCCCTTTGAAAGAAGAAGTGACAGAATTTCCATGAGAGATAGGGAGTCAGGAGAGATTTCATGTGCAGAGACCTCTGTCCTACAACAATATTTTACTGAAAAGCTAACTATAACATGGAGGTATTTTACAGCTCCACCCTTTGGAAATTATTTTCTTAGAGAAGAGGAAAAATGTTTAATGCCCTGGTTTTCTAACAGCCATTCAGCCCCCACTTGCAAACAAAATTTTTCAAAATATTTTCCTTTCCTATCACACCCTCTCTCATTTCTTTGGGTGTCAGCAACTTCTTCCCTCTGATGCAGCGGCCCTGCCTTCCACCAGCATGCCTGGCTCCTGCTGCTCTCACATTAGGAAGGAATCATTTGTTGTCCTTTGCAAAGCCTGCCAGGTACTCCTACATGACAAAAAGCCCCAACTGTGCCTGAGGCAGAGCAGCTACCCCCCTCTTGCACAGTTCTAGCTGGTTAATGAATAGAGCAATACCAGGATATCCCAATATTTGAAAAAGACACTTCCAAAGAAAACAGACAAGTGCAGCAAAATGCAGTTGCAAATCAGGAAGGTGGAGGAGGTTTCTTTGCAAGTCTGTCTTTAGCCCATCCTATCTAAGAGAACCTCTCTTCAACGTAAAAAAATAGGGTGCTGATGATCTCACGCTTAGGCCTTTATTTCTGGAAATGCTGACACCTTCACAGAACCTCACAGAATCACAGAATCAATCAAACCTCCAAGATCATCATGTCCAACCTTTGACCAAACACCACCTTGTCAACCAGACCAGAGCACTGAGTGCCACGTCCAATCTTTCCTTAAACACCTCCCTGGGCAGCCCCTTCCAGTGCCTGACCACCCTTTCAGTGTAGAATTCTTCCTGATGTCCAACCTGAACCTTCCCTGGCACAGCTTGAGGCCATTTCCTCTTGTCCTGCCACTCACCTGAGAGCAAAGCCCGACCCCCACCTCGCCACAACCTCCTGTCAGGCAGTTGTAGAGAGTGAGAAATGTCTCCCCTGAGCCTCCTTTTCTCCAGGCTGAGCCCCCTCAGCTCCCTCAGCTGCTCCTCAAGTCTCTTAAGTCATCTTCACCATGTGACTTCTCAAGCTGCTGCATCAGGGACTCATTGCCAGTGCTACTTGCACTTATCTTCACAACTTGTATTCTGATGAATGCATCATATATGTGAAAGACACCTCTTTCAAACAAAAGTTTGCCCAGTCCTCTCTGGAGACTGAGAATCCATGGAGAAGCATCAAAGGAAAAAATTAAGAATTTGTACCTGGAGAATTTTGCATCATGAACACAAAGAATTTGTCTGCCTGTTTTCAGACTGGAACACCATTAAATACTGAAGTGATGAACTTAGTCTTTCTTAATGAGATTGTATCTGCTCAGCTGCTTGCAACATGTTTTAGGGGTGGTGGTTTTTGTCTGGAAGGACTTTTTGCCTGCATTGGTACCACTAACCATAACCAAGTTGTCTCTTAGCTTTCTTTTGGGTAAACTAGACTTGGTCTTCTCAAGTATGAACATTACAGCAGATACCAGGAATCACAATGCTCATTAAGACACATTAACTAAACTGCTTGCACCAATGAGAATCCTATCTGAGAATCTGAAGAAAACAACAAAATTTACATGGGAGAAATATATCAAAGGAGATAAAAGCTGCAGTTCAGTAACAGTAACCTAGATGTTTCTGCAGTTTAAGATCAATGAAGGCATGAGCAAGATCTTCAGCCAGTGCAAACTGCTGCTGATGGGGCTATAGCAATTTGTAAAATTTGAAAATTATCTGGCCCAAGGTGGGTTATGGCAACTTGTATAGTTTAAAAATGACCTGGCCCAAGGTAGACATCACCTTTTAGCACTTCTAAGAGAAAAAAAAAAAACGCTTATTAGTTAAGCTATTCCTCAAACATACTACTACAAAATGAAACCTATATTTTACCTTGGACTAGCTGATCTTAACAGCAGTATCAAGGCATAAAAATGGCCTTCTGCCCAATGTAACCTCAACCTAAACATGCTCTTATCATAGTCTTCCCAGACAGGTAAGTCATTGTTTAGTTAAATACACTGCCCCACAGCCCCAGAACCAAAAAAACAGAGAATGGGACCCCATGTAGAATTGAAAAAACAAAGGGTCGGACCTCACAATCAGCACCCTGGGGTGAGCACACCCAAAATCAGTGCAGCCTCAGGTTATTTTGTATGTGGAATATCACAGTCTTTCAAATAAAAGCCACATTTAATATAAAAGAACAACAAATCACTCTCCCTTCCTCTTCTCAAGGTGCTTAGGAACAGGTGGGAGGTATTTACTCACACCTATGTACCTGCTCAGCTTTGGCTGTATTTCGAGAATTGTGCCAATAGTCATGACCAGGCTGTATCTCACTGAAAGATCTTTGTTATCAGGGCTACTTATTGTCCAACACCATCCTCCCCCCAGAGCTGAGCAGATGAGATATGACCTCCATTATTAGAGTCCCATCTCTGATCAGATGGCATCTCACAAGCTGCCTCTCCTTTATTTCCTGTGCTGCACAAATATCCTCGCTTCCTCGAGGCTGTAGGAGATGTGGGATTGTCCACTCTGTTCAGCTGAAAGCCTCTGGACACAAAACAGCTGCGTGGAGAACCATCACTTTTACAGAGATAGATGGTCGGGACCTGCTGGAGGCTGAGGTCCAGAACCACTTTGTTACCAGTGATTTATGTGACACCCATAATTTCTAAAAGCCAGCTGCTTCCAAAAACAGCTACAAACAGAGAGGCCAGACTCTAATCTTGGTTATGGCAGTTTATCTCTCCAGTTACTCCCAATTTACACCAGGTAAGCAGAGATCTGGATCGAGCTCCGTCTCGCTTTGCCTTGGCCATAAATAAGCCCATTAGGGTTTGTCTCGATGATGTAATGCAAAACCCCACATGTATTTGTGTCAGTGGAGCTGCCGTGGGGGCAGACAGAGCCAGGATTAGCTATTTCCCATGTTTTTCAGACAGGGCAAATTAAAGTTTTATTCCTAGCCACCATCCCAGCATCCCGGTGTCTGTCTTAACTCCCTGCTCCAGACAGCTGCTTTAAATGTTGTTCCAAATGTGGTGTCAGGGGCAAACAACAGGGATACATCCTGCCACTGAGTCTGGAAAATCCCAGGATGAGACAGCAAGGGCAATGATCATGCTCTTCAGTACACTTTTAACTATAAAGCCCTAGGATTACAGGGCAGGAGGAGTTTGTCACTCTTGGCAAGGCAACCTGCAGAACGACTGCTTTTCAGACAGAAATATCTTAAAGGCAGTTCCTACAAATCTGGACTGTAACTGGCAACAGTTGGAATTTGCCCGAATTAAGGCCTCTGTATGATCAAAATATTAAACAATCATTTAACCATCTGCAGCTAAAAATATAAATATTCAAATACATGAGGAAACAGGCCAGAGTAGAAGGAATACACAGGTTGTAGTAGAAGAAAATGTGGTGCTTGCTATTAGGAAAAGTCAGCTACCTTCCGTTTCTATCTATCTCTGTGGGGAGAGAAAGGCATATCATGCTATGCTGGGTAGCATCTACATAATACCTGTATGGAGAGGTCCTTGATTTAGTTCTAAAACCAAAATACTGCCGCTTCCCATCACATGCTTGTAAGTCTCATAGTAGTGTTTAGGGCAGTTTTGTCTTGAGCTCCTGGGTTGCTGTGAATCTCAGCTCTCTTATTCAAAAATGTTTGTATTCTGTCCCTCAGTTGCAAGGAAATGCTTGAAAACATATACTGAGTGATGACTACTAGTGCAAAACAGTGAAAAAAGGGAAATAATAACTCAAAATCGGAGCAGGGCAGGGTTTGGGAGAGGTCCTCAGAAAGTGGAAGCAATGCCCACGTCACTCTGTCGCTCTCTCATGTGCACCCAGAATGCTGGTGCAACCCACCCCACCTGCTCTGACCCAGCAGCCCTTTGCCACACCGTGATAATTTGGGGAGATATCTGAGGTTCAGGTGCAGGCACTGAGAGACTCAGCAGCATTTTACAGACTGCAGCCGACCCTGAGTTTGCATCAACACTTACAGTTCTCAATGAATCAAAGAGTGGCTGTGCTGGAGAAACCAGAATAAAACACTGGGCACAACATTTGCAATGGTTACAGAGAAGAAACACAACAACCCTTCCTAGACTGGCCCCTGTGGGCAGGCCAGAGCAATAAAACAGGCATCCCATTGGGATACTTCCATCCCAGTGCCCTGCCTGCAAGCCGGTGTCCTGTGTTCTTGTGCTGCAGCCTCCAGCTGCAGGGAGGGCCCCTCTCCCTTTCAGGGTCTTCTGCTCCCAATCCTCCAGCCTCCATGCACAGCCAGCCCCCAAGCTCTGCACCTCTGTTCCTGTAATTCCCGTTGACTGGGGCCCCTTTCTGTAGTTGGAATTGGTCAGTAGGAGCAGCCACCTCATGCAAACCAAGTATCTTCAAGGAAACACATCTGAGTCCAGAAAGCCTGACCCTGGAAATAGGGTGAGTGTCCTAGAAAATAAATCATAGAATCAAAGAGGGGTTTGGGTAAGAAGGCACCTTAAAGCTCATCTAGTTCCAACCCCCTGCCATGGGCAGGGACACCTTCCACTATCCCAGGTTGCTCAAAGCCCCATCCAACCAGGCCTTGAACGCTTCCAGGGAAGGTCTCTGATGTTCCTATCATCATCACCTGTACAAATTGGGTTTCCTGCACAGAAGTAAATTCTGCAGACCACCAAACTTTTCCCTTTTGCTCATCCTTCATTGAAGCAACAAATATACACTACAAATTAGTAAAGACTTCAAATAATTATAAAACATATCCAAAATATATAAATAATAATCCCACACATCTAAATATTTTTTAAAAAAGAGAAGGGAAAGTAAATCTGACTTCATTAGAGACAAAACACGCCACTTGTTCTGGGTACATTTCGTCAATATATGCCAGCACAGCAGGTACATTCCATGACATAGGCACACATGATTAGGGGTTATTTTTCATAGAATCATGGAATGGTTTGGGTTGGAGAGGACCTTAAAGGTCTTCTTATTTCAACCCCCTGCCGTGGGCAGGGACACCTTCCACTATCCCAGGTTGCTCCCAGCCCTTTCCAACCTGGCCTTCAACACTCCCAGGGATGGGGCAGCCACAACTTCTCTGAGCAACCTGTGCCAGGGCCTCACCATCCTCACAGGAAAGAATTTCTTCCTAATATCCAATCTAACCCTGCTGTCTGTCAGGGGATAGCCCAGTAGTCCTGTTCCTCGTGCCCTTCTTTCATATAATATAAACCTTCTGCCACATTGTGTGACAGGAAGGCAGCTGAGTCCAACAGTTCTTGTGGATATTTTGTCTGCAACTGCACAAACCAAATAAGAAATACTTTCCAAACTCATAACAACTTCTCCCAAGAACACTGGGAAATGAAAAAAATCTATCTGTGAGTTACAACCATAATTCCCTGTTCAACCCTTCAGGAGCCTGGGGGTCTCTAACCAGCTGAACTGAGAAGGCTCCAAGTGACACAAAAAAATCAAATTAATGACCTACGTACATTTCCAGACACATTACCTTATCCCCTCAGTCTCTGTATTGGGCACTGAGCTCTGCTTGAGGCTCTAAAAGCCCTGCCTGGCACTGTCCTTACTGTCATCTCATTCCTGAAAGCCACAGTCTCCCATGACAGCCAGATTTAGCAGGAATAAAAAACTGGTGTGCAATACATGGAGGCTTATGAACTCTGCCAGAACTTCCATAGGAGATAACCCTGCTGCATGCAGAGATAAATGTGCACAGAATCTGTATGTGCAGTTGGTCCCTCACTGGTGATCATTTTGCTCCTGTTCCTGCATTCCCTCATGAACTGGAGAGCAGTTACAAACACGGTTGAAGCTGAAAATAATATAATGGGGAGGGAAAATGTGTTTGAAAAGAGTTTTGAATGAAACCATATATTTTATAAAACTATTTTCATGGATAAATCAATTTTATTCACAGTTTGACAGGCAATATTCAGAAATTTATGCTGATCACAGAACAACACCTGCTTAGTTTTCTGATAAGGTGCTGAGGAAAATCAGCTTTATTTTTAAATCAGCCAAAACGTTTGTGCCACTCTGGAATTTCCCCCCATATTGCCACTTGATGATCATTTGAGCAAGTTTCCAGTAGGAAAAGGTGTTCATTACTCCTTGAGTTCAAAGGGAGTCCCCACCTGCCTCACATCGCCTACGATTCCCCACATCATGCCATTGCCCCTCCAAAGGAGCACTCCAGAGCTGAATGGCTCTCCTGGCAGATTGCTGGGAGCCTTCCCTTTGGACCTCTGAGTGTGCAGCAGCCAACTGGCCTGCGAGGAGCAGCAGAAAATAGTTAAGATAAAGAAAGCACCCAAAAGTTTGGATGCCTATCTGAATACTGGCTGCTTCCATTAGTAATAATCCATTGTGCAGTGAGAGAGCTGCTGCTAATGACCCCTGTTCAGGAAAGCATTTAAACAGAGGCTTAACTTTGTCCCTATTCAGGCTGGCACTTATGTCTCAGTTTAAGTGCTGTGCTGAATAGACTTTTTTTTCCTGAATTGGGGCCAATTTCAGTTCATCATCCCTGAGGAACAGATGCATTCTTTTTCCCCTTTCTAACAAATCTGGAAAAACATGTAGCTAATATTTAACATGGAAGAGAGGACAGTTTAGGACAAAAAGAGGAATTTCCTGGCTTCCTATCAGCACACCTGTGTTCCCCTGACTCTCAGTGGTACTCAGTTCTCTTGGATGGACGGTGGAGGTCACTGAGATCCAAAAGGATGTGTCACATCTGGGTGGGTTGATGGGTTGCGTTCTTAGGAAGCAGCAGTTTGGGGTTTTTTTGCAAAATACTGTAAGATTCATGGGAGAAAGAGCTACAAAATGCAAAATATTATTAGTCATTATTTGAAGAGTCATGATTACCCCAGTGGTAAGAGCATGTCTCATTTCCTAAGGTTCAGCTATGGCCTTATGAACAGGGGATGGGAGGGGATGCATCAGCTCCACTTATCATGGAATCATAGAATGGTTTGAGTTGGAAGGGACCTTAAAGATTGTGTAGTTCCAATCCCCTGCCATGGGCAGGGACACCTTCCACTAGCCCAGGTTGCTCAGAGCCCCATCTAACCTGGCCTTGGACACTTCCAAGGATGGGGCAGCCACAGCTTCTCTGGGAAACCTGTGCCAGGGCCTCCCCACCCTCACACACAAGAACTTCTCCCTAATGTCCAATTTAAACCTCGTCTCTGTCAGTTTGAAGCCATTCCCCTTGTTCTGTCACTTCAGGTCCTTGTAAATAGGATCTCCATCTTTCTGGTAGGCTCCTTTATGGCTTGACATTGAGAAAGAACCTCTAAAAGGTATAAAGTGCTGTTAAGCACCAAGTTCCTGCATCAGTCTTTCAGACGCCCCCACCAAAAATTCCAGAATTGGGATTTTTTTTCCAGCAGGATATTTGCAGGCAGGGGCAATACCCCAACCATTGTCCTTCTCTGCTCTGTAACACAAGGCACTCTCATGCCAGGAGACATTTCTCTTCCCAGAGGAGAAGGGCCACCTGAGCCCCTGGCAGGGATGTCCAAGTCACCTGAGCATTCAGCACAAAAATAGGCATATTTCTGCATGAGTTCAACCCAAGGAAAGAAAAGGGACATTGAGACTTTTGACGTTGTGGTGGAACTGGTGATGCTCACACAACACATCCTGCAACTTTAACAGTCGACAGTATTGGCAAACTAAATGCTGTTTATATGCAACACAAGCAGCGGAGGAAGGAAGCAGGAAGACTAATTAAAAGTTTTCTAGGTGGTAAACACGATGACTAGAATCCACAGAGCAGCCCTTGGTCCCGCTGGGAAAACGGTATCCTGATGTCTTTAGCCCCAGTACAACTCACAAGCATTCCTGTCACTGTGATGCTAAAAACAAGTTAAAAGAGAGGTGGAGATTTTCCTCTAATTTCATTGAGCTCATTTTTCATGTGAAAAGGCAGAAGAAGAGGAATATGAGGAAGGTGCTTCTAAGGTCCCTGGAAATGTTTTGCCGGAAAAGCTTCAGAATCTGTTGCAGGGAGCCCGGAAAAGTGAAATCCATATTGAACTATGACAATATTCTCAATACATTCAACATATTTCACAAGCTCCAGATATGTAAATACAGAGATTGCTTTTTCCCTCCACACAGGGTGCAGCTTGCAAAGCCTAAGGAATTTCTGGTTGCATTTTGTTATATATGATCTAGTAGCCTTCCTTTCTCTTTCATATTGTAAACATATTATTACAAACAGGCAGTGAATAGACCTTTTTTTTTCCCCTTGCATTACTTTAAAAAAAAAAATGAATTGTTATCAGATTTAATGATATGATAAGCTTTAAAGTTCCCCTGGGAAGCTACCACAGCCATACTGATTTACATAAGCATTTTCCTACACATAATACAGCATGCAGGCTCTCTGATCTCATTATTCATTAGAAAATTAATGATAACTCTCAAACGTGAAAGCAGAGCAGTTCTGCAGAGAGTGCTGGAAATTGGCTAGTTCTCGACGCGGTAGTCATTTTCAATTTACTGCCTTGAAAAAAAGATGCTTTTAAGCAAATAAAAGGGTGCTGACATCAAACAGATACTTGTCTTGCTGCCAGGGAACGAGATGCCTTTTAAGGCAGGAAGGTGGGACTTGAGTGATGTGAATAGGAAGAAAAGAAAACAAGCCAGTCAGAGTTAAGCAGCTCTACCCCATTCATGAAAAATGTCTAGGCTCATTTCCTCATTGCCAGAGGTCTTTTTTGCTTAAATTCTAAAGCCCATGCTCTGTTCTTGCCAATAATAAATAGCAGCCTGTTGTTAGAAAAAGTGCAAACTATGGAGTTTTTAAAGTGCTTTTCCCCAAGCTACACAGATTGTGACATCCCATGGACCAAGAGACAATGTTAATAAACCCCTCAAAACTTTGCTGATAACTGTATCGTGAAACTGAGATAGTTGTGGAATGAACTATGGCATATTCGCTCCTGGGGAGCAAGAGCTGATAATCAAGGATGAATTGCCATATGACTGAGCAGATTAAGATCTGATTTTTATCTTGGCTCTATTTAGATGATAGGACCAGCAGTGGGAAAGGATAACTCCTCTATGCAAGCCTGCTAGTTTTGGATATGACTAACAAACAGGATGATTGTTTCTGTCGCTGTAGTAACACAACTATCAGAGCATTGGGAAGGAGGGAGGGCTCTCTCACAGTGTCTCAAAGTGGAACACCTTTGTGTTCATCTCTTCCAGCAAAATGGATGAAACCTGTGTCTGCTGCTTGTTGAAGCAGATATAATCTTTCTTTGTGAGATTTGATTGCTGCTTTTTAATGCCATTCATAGCTCAGATAGCAACAGAAATTGCTCTGGGGTGTGGTAGAAAAGGGATATTAGACATGCACTGCAACATCCTGTTTTGGAACTAGTTTAGTATGAGGCTTACAGGCTCAACATTACAAAATTCTGCACTCAAGCTGTCACTTGCCAAATTTTTTGCACATTAGTTTTGTGTTTTTTTCTTTCCTGTGATCGGTAGCAATATAAAAGGAAACATCTGGTTCTGCAGGGTCTGAATTAGGGGATGCCACAGGGAAAACACTCCAGAGAGGCATCAAGTTGGAAATAACCAGGCAGCATTAAGAATGTGTGCCCCTTGCAAGCTCTTCCAGTAGGGAACAGAAATCTGTCGCTGAGACGGAAATTCCACCAGCACAGAAAAAGCACCACCATTGAACTGATGCTTTGACCACATCTTCAACCATTAGAATATCCAACAAATAGAGGATGCAAAACAGTTACACGAACCAAGAACCATCCAGTTATAGCTGTCCCTGGAGTGTCAGCTGTAGTTTGGAGGAAAAGACTTTCACACCTTTTCTGAGTTGAGATAAATGTCCTCCAAGGGAAGCAATGGTTCTCTCTGAGAGAGAACATTTCTATGGAGGTCTAATCATAGAATTATAGAATGGTTTGGGTTGGAAGGGACCTGAAAGATCATCTCACTCCAACCCCTCTGTTATGGGCAGGGACACCTCCCACTAGACCAAGTTGCTCCAAGCCCCATCCAACCTGGCCTTGGACACTTCCAGGGATGGGGCAGCCACAGCTTCTCTGGGCAACCTGTGCCAGGGCCTCCCCACCCTCACAGGGAAGAATTTCTTCCCAATGAGTATATATGTATGGGGTTTAGATTAAAATCTCTGATGGTGCTTTACTAATAATAGGACCTCTTTGGCTAAAATATCAAGACACAGTTGCAGAGACAAAAAGAGATTTCTAGTCTGGAAGGAAAAGAAAATCTTAGTTGTTCTTAGGTGATTCATCAGCTGCAAGACTCTTACATGGAACCCCTCAAATATGCAGAGGAACTATGGAACACCAAATAAAAATATCTTATCCACAGCATAAATCTGTGCATCCCCAAACCTGCAGCTGAGAACAATGTGATCAACATGTACAAGTATCTGGAGTGGGCCTGAATTCCAGAAAAGCAAAGAAAGTGTCTCACTCAAAGCAGCCAAGGGCAACCACTGGTGCACAAGAAAAAGCACTAGATACAGCAACTAGAAGGTCAGGACAGAGATGAGATGCGAAGTAATTTAGCAAATATTTCCCCTTGAAGTTGCAGTTCAACAAATCCTTGAGGTTGACAGAAGACAACACTGAAAGTAACAGATCTGGTCTCCTGTGCCACTCCTCCCTTCTGCCATCATGGCTCTTTCTGCAGCCAGGTGAAATGTCCTGGGGAATTGAAAAAAAATAATATTTTTCTTTAATATGTTGGGTTTAAGCCAATTTTTTCTCTCCACTAAGACTCAAGAAAAAGAGTAGACAGCTGACAGGGAGCAAAAGTAGGACTGTTTCTTTGGGCAGCAGTGCTGGCTGGTTTTAAATGTCTGTGGAACCACACGCTGCCTGGGCAGCTACTGATTGTACAGTTAGACTAGATAAATTATAAGCATGCCTTTAAAAGGAGTATTATAGCTAAGGATGCTCCCAGGACTACTGAAATTAAGGCCTTCCTCTAGAAATCTCAAAAAATGCATCTGAAAGAAGTATGCATGGGATTAGTTGCGCCTTCCATGGCAGCAGGAACCAACCCTCCTCCATCGGGGAAGATTAAGAAGCAAAATTCTCTTTAGAAAGCTCCAAATGCCAACCAGGTATGCCACATGTAAAATCAATAGGACATGCTGGGAAGAAGTCATGAGTTTTGAAGGAATGTTATGGATACTGAACACAACTCACCATAAAACTATGGAGTGCTGTAATAGTCTTGAAAAAGCGAATAGCAAGAAAACCATGCAAACTCCAAAGAGTTTGCAAAGGAAGGTGAGCAGAAAGGACCATGGGATGATAGAAGGCCATGAAGGGGAGAGGTGGGTAATCCATTCTGCCTGTGAACTGAGTGACCACAAGAGTTGGAAACAGCAATCTTATGGGACCGGATTAAGGCGTAGAATTTAAGGTGAATTAAGCAGGGTATGGAAAAGGTGTAGGAAGCTTCAGAGAGATTCACTTGTGTCCAGCAGACCTAAAGCTTAACTGTGAAAGATAAACTTTAAGGTATGAGATGACCCCAGGTGGATGACCTGTAAATTTCTGCAGCTCAGGAAAGCCTCAAGAAAAACTCACTCTGAAGACCTGAAGACTGTGCCCAGTGAAAACAGCTCACTGCAGTCTAGGGAAAATCCTAGAGGACAACTAAGGGGATGAACTGAGGCCAGGGATGCTCTGAAATTGGATTCTTCTCTTTTTGTAGGAGTTACAAAATGCCCCAAAGCTCTAATCAAGTCCCAGACGTGGGTTTCCTCCAGTGGGCTTTGCTCTGTTCCTTGTAGGTGGTGTCTGAATTTAATGCAGGAGGATCTGGTAAACCCAAAGTATTTCTAATTATTATGGCTCGGCTAGTGAACATGGGCAAACCCTTGGGTGACCACACCCCAAGGCAAGATAGAAAACTGAAGGCAGTGGGGCAGATTTCTCACCAAACTACAGCCACCAATTTGAGGGCTAATATTGCCTCATACTAGTTTCTGTGGAGACATTTTCTCATGGAAGTGTGTAAGGTCTTTGGCAATAAGCAAGTCATGGGGAGACACTGACACAGGACAAGTGCACAGCGCCATACTTCTGGTTCAGCCCCCAAGTTTGGAGCCTGGATAGCAGTGCACTGCTGTGGGCTACATTTTTAAGATGGGTGCCTAAATCCACAGTTCTGCCTCTAAAAGCAGGTACTTAAGAATCTAAAAATAGGTCTGCATAATTATCCTTTGGAAAGCAGTTTTTAAACTGTGCAGCTGACACTTGGGAATTCCAAGTGGCTGATCAAACTGAATAGAAAACTGTAGCTATAAAGTGAATGAGACACCAGACTAGATTGAAAAGACCAGCTTATTATGACTAGAAAAGCCTGTAGCACTTTTCCCATGATCACCAGCACCCTCATTTCCACAGTACAAAGTCCAAGGAAGACAAGAATTTAGTCCAGTATCCCACATCTGGATATTGCCCTATTCTGTATTTTGCCTTGTGCTTTTATCAGACTTGAATTTTATTTCAGTGAGATGTTCTCTTTAATTTGCTAAGTTTGTAAGGCAGCCTGTGTATCCAGGAAGCTATTAACCACAAACCTCTGAATCTGGGGGAAAAGAGGGGAGGGCAAAATTACTGGAAATTGAGATTAAAAAAAAAAATGGTGTGGGTCCTAGCTGAAGAAAGCAGAAAGTATTCTGTATGAATCAAACTGAACAGAATAAAACTGTGGGTGTGGAAATCTATCCTCAGGAGTCCCTCACATAATCTCTCTTTCTTTCAAGGCAGTCATACCCAGGATGTGCACCTGGTACCTGCAGAGTGACACACAAACAGCAGATGTTGGACTGCAGGATTAGAACTGTAGAGTTGCTTCAAAAAATAACAATAACACCAGTTTTAGTATTGCTATTCCTGATGTGAGCACTGCTTTAAGAAGCTCCTTGCCTTGAGTATTAATGTGGTGCTACCACACGTACGTGGCCCAGCACAAAGCACAACACCAGGTGTGGTGCAAACCCTGCTGGAGCAGGACTGACCTCTCAGCAGCTTCCTACGCCCTTGGACCAACAAGGTGAGATGACACAATGCTTATCTTGGCTTCCTGTGAAGGTGACATTTGTGACCTAAATTAGATTTGTCCTTGTCTCAAACTACATCCAGAAATGTATCATTTCAGATGAGCTCAATGGTGGAGATAATTTTTTCCTTTCAGAACAAGGATATCTAAGAAACATCAGAACACTAAAACTGGGAATCCATGTTTCTGTCCTCTGACTGGTGACCCTGCCCATGGCAGGGGGTTGGAACTAGATGATTTTTAAGGTCCTTTCCAACCCAAGCCATCCTGTGACCCCATGATTCTATGAGTCCAAGGGAAGCCTACATAGCAAGCTCAGACAGATATGCCCAGAGACAGGCAAGACAGCTGTCGTTCTTCTGTTGCCTTTAGGCAGCCACATCACCTTGGTGTTAGGTGAGCCTAATCCTAACTTGGATTTCCAGAGAAATATGAAATTGTATAAGACTTTTTCTGCAAATCATACAAGCTTCTCTTTGGCTCCTGGAAGGTGTTTGTTTCCATTACATGCTGGTAGCAGGTAGCTTGGGATAGAGATATTCCAGAGAGGCAAAAAATGTCTGATATCATGGTCCTAGTCTGCTGCAGATCCTGGAATAATAAGACTGTCAACTAGATCTGAAGCTCATCCTTTGGGACAAAGAAGACAAAGAAAATTTAGTCTTCTCCACTGGATCTGTGCAGGAGGTGATATGTAGAAGTTCCCTCACAGTTTTTTTCTCCTCCTCTCTGCAACCTAAGAACCATTCAATGTTTTTATTCCAGTAGACATGCTGATGGTAACTCATACAATTCTAAATGAACATTTGATGTATTTAGATCCATATTCTATTATATTTACAAGGTGCTTTGCACATTTCAGTATGAAAGTTTATGCTGTGTAGCAACATGAAGTTCACCATGACTGATCATTTCATGTGAATATTAAACATAATTCAAAGTGATGGATCTCAAATAAGCAAGTGCTGGAGTGTTTTAATAAGATCAAACTCCTTCAATACTGGAACAAATGTTATTTTTTCCCTTTAAATCCTTTAAAGGGATTTTTATTTTTGTAATGCAAAGAAGTAAGGAACACAAGTAAATGCTTACTTTTGATTCCTCAAAGCTCAAATTACTCCAAAATACATTTTTATGATTATTCTGGTCTAAAATACTTTTTTTTTTTTAATAGCAGGGAGATCAATCAAATACTCAGTGCAAACATGGCATGTCCTGGATGGTGGAGGTTATGGAGTCTGATCAGCAGCGTTTCTAAGACAATATGGAAAGCCAGAACCACACAGCTCTTCCTCTTTTCTCATCATGTGCTGCTTCTCACTGATTTTAAGGACTCATTCTATTAGGAGAAGCTCAGAGAAGATGCTGGGAGGCCAGGAAACTTGAAAACCCCTCAGAGTCAACAGTCAGTGTAAATCTGTGTCAGCTCTGTGCCTCTGAGATTTCATGGCATCTGACTCCCAAATATTCCCATGGAAAAGGCCAATCACTGGGATAGAATTAAGCTCTTTGCAAAGAGTCCACATGACATCTGTGCTAATCTCTGTTGTACCACACCTTTTGGAGCTTTTAGAGCTCCTAAAAATGAAGAGGAGAGTAAAGCCACCCTTTTTCTAGAGAGTAAGTCCTGTGAGGAGCAGCAGAGGGAGCTGGGGGGGCTCAGCCTGGAGAAAAGGAGACTCAGGGGGCCTTCTTGCTCTCTACAACTCCCTGACAGGAGGTTGTGGCCAGGTGGGGGTCGGGCTCTGCTCCCAGGGAACAAGGGACAGGGCAAGAGTAAACGGCCTCAAGCTGCTCCGAGGGAGTTTCAGGTTGAACATCAGAAGGAATTTCTTCACTGAAAGGGTGGTCAGGCATTGGCTGGGGCTGCCCAGGGCGGTGGTGGAGTCTCAATCCCTGGAGGTGTTCAAGGAATGACTGGACAGGGCACTCAGTGCTCTGGGCTGGGTGACAAGGTGGGGATAGGTCACAGGTTGGACTCGATGATCTTGGAGGTCTTTTCCAACCTTAATGATTCTGTGATTTGTTTTATGGTTCCTTATGGTCTGTACCCGTCCTGACACCTGTGCTATCTTATTTCAGTGGGATAAATCTGCACCGCCCTGTAATCCATGACATCAGCCTTTCCACGACTCCTGTGCCAGTATGAAGAGTACTGGACCACCATCCCCCCCCAGGGACTTTGGCACAAGCAGCTGAGAAGATAAAGCAGTAGATCTTGTCACATGGAATAGGGATGACTGCACTGCATTTCTTTTTACTTCTCTGCATCTAATAATGATGTCCTTTGGATGAGAACTCTTACCAACCCCATGGCAAACACACATTGTATGATTTGTGTAGTGCTCTTGTAAAAGCATTTTTGTGCTCAGTTTGACAGAGATGAGTTTATTGGTATCAGCTGCAGCACCAATAAAACATAGACGCTTTAAATAATGTCACTGATGGACATAACATGGTTAACACTGATTGTGTTCCTAGACACCAGGGGGACAGCTTCTTGCAACAGGTTGTAATTAGTGGGGGTTAGACCACGCTTTAATTTGTTGCTTAGTTCTCCCATGGAATTGGTTCCTTGGGACACATGAGAGAGGAAAAGAAGTAACTGGAAAAGATGTTTCCCAAACTTTTATTCCTGTGACTTGCCCCGCTGGAGCCAATGAAAACATCCCCATCAGCAGCAGACTTGTGAAATCGGTTTCTTCCTTTTGACTAAATTGCACAGAGAGGAACGTGAGTTACAGGATGATAATATCGATCCCCCAAAGCCAGGCACTTCCTCCCAGCACTTCACATCTTGGCTGGGTATTTTTGCAAGATTTCTTATCTCCGTAGCAAGCACTGGGAGCTGGGAACAAAGACAACCAGGGAAGCTAGTGGCACTGCTGTTTCCCACCCTGCAAGCCCAGCTGATGGCTCAGAGCGTGGAGCTGAACAGTGCATCCCCTCCTAACAAGGACAGCAAGCCTGAGAGTGTTTGCCTCCACTGCAATTCAATCAGGGTGCCTTGCAGCTCGAATTGCTACTATTTTGTGGGTCACTACCTCCTCCAATATTCTGTGCCCTCTCTTGTTTTCTTTTCATTTGCTATGCAGGCTCGCAGACCTTCCTGCTAGGTTTCACTTGGGAGGCCCAGAACCCCAGTACTGCAAATCCTAACAGGACCCTGATGGATGTTAATGTCTCTGCCTTTCATATCATTTTACCAGTGGAACCTTTGATCTATCAGCAGTCTTTATATCAATGCAGTCATTGCATAAAACGGAGAATATGACAAAAATATCTGCTGCGCTAATGCAGAGTATTTCCCCCTACCTCTCATAAAAACACAGTACTGGGGAGTTTATTTTAACCTCCAGATGTGCCATGAGGGTAGAACTGGGAGCAAAAATTTTTTTTCTTTTTTCTTTTTTTTTTTTTTTTAAAAAGCATTCTGGTAAAGGAAGTTGTAAAGCAACAAGTACTGTACATTATGATTCAGAGCAGCAAGGGACAGCTGGAGAGACTTGATTGGCTCCAGCCCAAAGAAACAGAGGCTTCTTGTGACCAGCTGCTGTGCTGCAGCATGAATGACAAGGGTAATAATTGATTACTAACTGGCAGCTCAAAAGGAAGAAAGAATTAACAAAAGCAATGAGGTGCTTTACAGCTTGGTAACTGTAAAATCAGCAGAACAATTAGGGGAAAAAGAAAGGGGTTTCACTTCTTACCTTAGTGTTACAAGGACAGTGCTGGTTAGTGTAAATCGCATGACAAGCAAGCCAGAGGGGCAGGTCAGTGGGTAATAAGGGGGCTCTGCACACCCACAGGTCCCGCAGGATCATTCAGCAGATTTGCCAGTGAGCAGCTAAAACTCCATCAAAAGCATCCAGCCATGCCAGTGACATTGGTAGGCAAGGCAAGGTCTCTGAGGCACCAGTCACAATATCATAGTGAGGCTGAAACCTCCAGCAAATGGTGCATTGTGGCAAACCAACCTTTTGCCTTTCAGAATAAACACGTGCTCTTTTTTTTTTATTTTTCCTTTTTCCCCCTTCTTGTAAATGGCTTTTGTGTTTACCAGTAAATGCACTGGATGCATTGTTTGCTACACCTTTCTTCAAGGGGCTTGTAGTGACCTCGTGCTCTCGGCCCTCTGAAACCTGGTCACTGAGAGCCGGGCTCTGCCCCTTTTTTATGCAGAGTGGCACCTCACTTTGGGCCAGATCACTGCCAGCATGCCAATGCAAGGAGTAAGGGGGCATAATGTGTCCCATGTCTTGCTTCTCACACACAGGGGAATAATAGCCTCTGCCCTTTCCTCAGCCCAAGTGGGGAGAAGGGAGAACTTGATGGATCCTTCATTTCCTTTCCCAAGGCATCTGGCAGCAAGAAGCATGAGCTGTGCCAGCTACAGGCCCGTCACGGTTTGCTCCCTTCCCAGAGCAGCAAGGAGACAGGTCTGTCCCAGCAGGAGCTCAGCAGTGGGTGGCTCCTTTTCTGATCTAGCTCCCTCTGAGCAGAGCTGATAAAATCAATGGGACTAATCATGGGGAAAGGTATCATTCAGCATGAGCAAAGCTGGCAGCCTCTGGTCTGACATATGGAAAATGTTCTTCTAGCTGGGTGAAGCCTCTTCAGCCCAGCCCACCCTCACCCCTCCTCCCGCTCCAGAGTCTGCCATCCTGGTGCTTATGGAGTAACTCCTTACCCCAGCACCTTCCAACTCACAATTAATAAGGCCTGTCTCTCCTATCTTTAGCCATTTAAAAGCTAAACAGCCCATCCAATTTGGGGTTTTAGTAATCTTCTACAGCCACTACAATGAAAGCTCTTCCCCCTGAGCTGAATTCTTACTACCTACCTCAGATGACTACCCAAGGATGGTGCACCATTCACTTGTCACACTGGGCTGTAAACTTGCCTCAACAACTAGCTAAGAGCTGACTTTGAATTTTTTTGAGGATAAAGACATTGTCATGGCCTGTTTGGGGTCTTACTCTGACCTTTGAGACCAGTGAAGTAAACGAGTAATGCATGAAGGCAATTGGAGTTGGTCCCTCTCTGCAGTTAGAGGCACCACACCCTGGACAGGGAGGACAGTGGGCTCAGGATACTGGCATAGCATTCCACCAACAAGGAAAGCTGCCATGGCAGAGGGGAGCTGAGCTGCTCCAGGACAGGGTTCATTGGGGCTGTCTTTGCTCCCACTGGGTGGAACGCTCGTGGAACAAGTTCCAGACAGAGGAGATGGCAGTGGAGCTCAAGATGTAAAAATGCAAATGGCACAAGGGGCATGTCTTTATCAGTTCAGCCTTGAAGGCTACCCTAAGGACTGTGGAGGGAACTTTACTAGAAAGTCTACCAAAAATTCAAGGCCTGGGGGTGGGTTGGCAGGTCTGGGGTTTTTGTTGTTATATACACAGTGCAAAAATGAGCTTGACTAATCTAAACCTTGTGCTGCTTTCTTACACTGCGAGAGCAATTACAGTTGAGAAAAAAAACCCCACGTATCACCCAATATGGAAACACTTTTTTTTCAAGTTTGACATTTTTACATTTTTACTGACAGGGCAAAGCCTGTAATTTAACTGGGCTCCGTTTCCCATAACTGCTGAGAAGGGACTGGCCCCTCCTCCACATTTCTCAAAGGACTTATGATCAGAAAGGCGGCCATGGAAAATCCAAAGGAGTTGACTCCATCTATCATGAAACACTGTTGGACCAGGAAAATTAAAAAAAAAAGGAAAAAAAGAGAAGAAAATAAATACTTTCTCCCAAGGGTCTTGGTGTGTGCACATAGTGATTGTGAACTTGTGCATCAGAAATGGCATGATTTTGAAGAAACAAAGTATTTTTGCCACTTATCAAGAAAATGAGAAGCTATTTTGCTTTTCTTTTACTGAAGAACATTCCTTCCACATTTTTTTTTTATTGTTCTTATTGCTCTTTGAAGTAGGAGCTCCACGATGGGAGGGGAGGGG